>NC_135644.1:15134821-15436875 GCF_053574225.1 Canis aureus | reverse complement strand
TTAGTTTGCAAAAACTAAAAACAGACACCATAGTAAATAAATTGCTTACTACATTTCCATATAGAGCAGGAGTAAGATACCACTAGCAATCATCTTGTTTTGGAAGTCTCAGATAATACAGCAAACTTTTTTTACAAAATTAAAATTAGGAATTGTAACCAAATATCAAATTGTGAACTATGAGATTTGAGAGAGCACTCGCAGGTGTGCATGAGCAGGGGGAGGAGCAGAGAGCCAGGAGGAGAGAGAGAATCCTCATGCAGACTCCCCACTGAGCGCGGAGCCTGAACAGGGCTCCATCCCAGGACCCTGAGGTCATGACCTGGGCGGAAATCAAGAGTTAGAAGTCAACCAACTGAGGCACCCAGGCACCCCTGTCTGTGATATATTGTTAAACCAAAGGAGAAGGGAAAGCAAATTGCAGAGTCCTGTGTATGTGACCTTGTGGTGGGAGGTAGGGGGAGAAGAACAAGCACTGTGTTTGTATATAGGTGTGCATCAGTTTGTGTTTGGCAGGGGAAATAAGTGGAATTATACATACTGAACTCAACATCGGTTATCTCAGAGGAATAGACTTAGTAAGAATTGGTGGACTTTATGATTGTAATTATATATCTTCATATTATTTTAAAATCAGTCATTTTTATCATCTAAAACAGAATTTTTGGGCACCCCAGGTGGCTCAGCGGTTTAGCGCTGCCTTCTGCCCAGGGCGTGATCCTGCTCCCTGCATGGAGCCTGCTTCAACCTCTGCCTGTGTCTCTGCCTCCCTCTGTGTCTCTCATGAATAAATAAATAAAATCTTTAAAATTAAAAAAATAGAATTCTTAATCAGATGGTTACAGAAGCTTTTCTGTAGTGATACTTGAGCTCAGTTTGAAAGATGAGGAGTGTTGACTGAAGAAAGAATCAGTAAGAGGGCTCTTTTCAGCAGGGAACAGTGAGAGCAAAGATAGTACATGTGAGTCATCTCCATCATCACCAGATTCTGACATTCATGGGTTTATATTTGGGATGGTTGGTCCTAACAAAAGAGCAGTGATCAAATTCAGCAAATTCTATTCTCCTTTAGTGTCATAGTGGGAAGGAAGGCACTAAAGTTACCCTCCCCAAAGAAGTTGATGGTCTGACAACATTCCTTTATGATCAGATATTCTCTTTATGATCAAAGAGAAGCCCTAAGCACTTCTATTGAGACCGCAGCTTCCAGATCAGTCTCCAGGAGGGAAGGCCTGAGTCAAGCTGTGTGTGTGTGTGTGTGTGTGTGTGTGTGTGTAGAGGGTTCGCGATTAGGGATGATGAGAGCACTTCCATTCTTTCCCACCAGTTAGATCATTCTTTCCGTTCTTGCACTTATTATTTTTCTTCTTTTACCATTCACTCTATCCCCAGGTTTCCCCTCACTTTCCCCCAAATGCTGTGTGGCTATGCCATGAACATTTCCACTGTAGGTGGTCAAGCAATCCCTTTGCTCTGCAGTTATGTCATCAAGCCATGTACCAGGAAGAGCCTCCTTGGGGAGGGACGTCTTCTCTTCAAGATATATACCAGGTGGGGAGATCTCACTGTGGAATACAAAGTTCAGTTCTCAGACAGATTCACAGCAAAGACACAATAGATCCTTTAGCAGCTCTTACCCTATTCTGTGACCCTGCCCTGGCTAATCCATGGTCCATCACATCAGAACCTCCAGAGATGTGTAGTTAGGGTACAGGGGTGCAAGAGCTGGTTCCAGGGGTCCCAAACAGGCCAGGTTTGTCCACTTGCCGCTGACAAAAATCCAAAGACAGAGAGATGAGTGGTGATGAAACAAGAAAGGGATTTATCTCAGTGAGGCCAATACCAGGAAGACAGCAGACTAACATCTCAAAGACTTTCTCCAAAGTGCTGAAAAAATTTCTAGGTTTATGCAAGGAAAATGTGGGACAAAGGTCAGTGGGTACGTGCAGGTGGGCTGTAGAGGTCAGGTTGATCATGGCCTTGGGGTCAACACGTGGGGTCTTGCTGACACCAGGTCAGGCGTTATTGCTTAAGGAGGTAGTTTCAGTTCCACCCGGGATGCTTTGCCCACAGGGTCTTTTGCCTGAGGTAAGAGCTGGAAAGAAAAAAACGTAATCACTTAGAAAGTACAGACTAAGTCACAATGGAGGTAGGTGCATTCCTCTTTCAAATATACCCTTCACCAATGTCTACCTGCTGCCGACTCCACTGGATACTAGCAACTCTTTTTTGTTTGTTTGCTTGTTTTTGTTTTTTAAGATTTTTATTTATTTATTTGAGTGTGAGAGTGAGAGATCACAGAGGGAGAGGGAGAAGCAGACTTAACACCCAACAGGGAGCCTGATGCAGGATCAGGCTGGATCCCAGGACCCTGGGGTCATGACCTGAGCCGAAGGCTGCCTTAACCAACTGAGCCACCCAGGTGCCCCGTTGCTTTTGGTGACACTAGCAACTCTTTCTAAAGGGCAAGTACCACTGACTTTAGGAAAATATTCCCAAACGTACCATGTATGAATGAGCCAGGTACTAGGGTGGATTCTTTGTTTTTTTTTCTCATTTTGAGAAGCCCTTGATGTTTTTATGGTAGTTGATAGTAGCTTTGCTTTGGCATATTTTTGTAAATGTATTATAAAAACAAAGTATTTTATATATGTACATATTTTTTTTCTGGAGTGTGTGTGTGTGTTTGTGTGTGTGAGAGAGAGAGAGAGAGCACGAGCGAGAGCGCAGGGTGGAGGAGGAGCAGAGGGAGAGGAAGAGAAAATCTTAAGCAACCTCCCTGCCCAGCACAGAGCCTGACCTAGGGCTCATTCTCATGTCCCTGAGCCGAAATCAAGAGTCAGACACTTAACCGACTGAGCCACCCAGGTGCCCCAACACAAAGTACAGATGGGTGTGCAATACCACTGCCAATCTCCCTCCATGCCCCTTGTCACCTTTTAAAAGGTAAAGAAGGCCTTCACCACGTAAGCTAACCCATTCCTTTCTCTAAACCCAAACCTCTAGGATATACTAACCCTATACCCCAAACACAGCACAGATGGAAGACTACATTCTTCCATTAGAAGAATCAGGATATTTGGAAAGAATACATGTTCTTGGTTATAATAGGAAGGGCATCCTCTACAAAGAATATACTGGCGGGACTCCTGGGTAACTCAGTGGTTGAGTGTCTGCCTTTGGCTTAGGGCATGATCCCAGAGTCCTGGGATCTGAGTCCCACATCAGGCTCCTGGCAGGAAGCCTGCTTCTCTCTCTGCCTATGTCTCTGCCCCTCTCTCTGTGTCTCTCATAAATAAATTTTCAAAATCCTTTTTTTTTTAAATGTTTTTTTTAATGTTTTATTTATTTATTCATGATAGTCACACAGAGAGAGACAGAGAGGCAGAGACACAGGCAGAGGGAGAAGCAGGCTCCATGCAGGGAGCCCGACGTGGGATTCGATCCCAGGTCTCCAGGATCGCGCCCCGGGCCAAAGGCAGGCGCCAAACCGCTGCGTCACCCAGGGATCCCAAATTTTCAAAATCCTTAAAAAAAAAACAAAACCAGAATATACTGGCATGAGAACACATAGATGTTCTCTAACTGAACAGAACTTTCTTATTGAAAAAAATTTTCCTCCAAAATAGGACTAGGGAAGCATTTTCTGGCTAACAGAGACATATCCCCAAAGACAGGGTCTAGGACAATGGTGGAGGTGTCTTAAGGAACATGATTCCCTTGGCTCATGGTGGAAGGTACTGGCTGAGGACACAAACTCCTTGGGGGTGTGGACTCTTCAGGCCCTGCTTGGGCCACTGTAGCCCTCAAAGCCTGCTTGATTCGTTGGCTGTACAAGGTGGCACTCACAGTCAGAGGAAGACCCTTTTAAGGCTCTGCCCTAAGGGCTCTCAACTCTTTCTGCTCCACCCATGTACATGCTCCCATGCTAGGGTTGCTCTCTTTCCTCTTCCTGCTCCTCATCCTTCCCCAATATTCTAACCCTCCACCTCATTACACAGAAAAACTCACCTCTCCCAAGTTCTCCCCATCGCAACCCATACACCCAAACTCATCCTGACTTGGGAAGTCATAGAGGCATAACCCAACCTCTTATGGAGACCCATCTGAAATTATATGTAGCAATACATTTTTTTTTGGTTTTGAATCACAACTATGGTTACTTCATCTATGTTTTTCTCCTATCAATTTTCTGTTTTTTCATCAAAATCTCTATTGGCCTCTCAATACTTTTTATTCTTTTAAAATCATGCATTTCACAGAATAATTTTAATTTTCTAATAAAATAATAAGTCTCAGTCAAAAAATCCAACCAATATGTTATATATTCCTGTGCAGTTAGATTCGTATGAGATAGAAATGCATATGCCTGTAGCCAAGCTGACACTTTAATCAGAATTATAATCAATCCCTTTCCCTCACTCCCATGCCCCTGCAAGGACTGATATGTTTTCTGTCCCTATAATTTTGCTTTATCCAGAATGACCTGGAAATAGAACCTGCAGCATGTAGCCTTTTATGTCTGGCTTCTTTGTCTTAACATAACGCTTTTGAAACCCATCTATATTGTAGCCATGGTTCTTTTTTTATTTCTGAGTAATATTCCATTGTTTGGATGCACCATAGTTTGTTTATTCATTCATCAGTTGATGGACATTGGGTTGTTTACAGTCTTGGTGGTTATAAATAAAGTTATTGTAAACATTTGTGTATAGGCTTTTGTATGTTCATTTTTTCTAGGCATTTATCTTCTGTAAATATGTAGGCGTGAGGGATCCCTGGGTGGCGCAGCGGTTTAGCGCCTGCCTTTGGCCCAGGGCGCGATCCTGGAGACCTGGGATCGAATCCCACGTCGGGCTCCCGGTGCATGGAGCCTGCTTCTCCCTCTGCCTGTGTCTCTGCCTCTCTCTCTCTCTCTGTGTGTGTGTGACTATCATAAATAAATAAAAATTAAAAAAAAAATATGTAGGCGTGAGATCATTGTATCGTATGGTGTTTGTTTAACTTCATAAGAAACTGTTCTCTAGTTTGTACTGCACTACTTTGTGTTTCCACCAGCAATGTCTCACCATTCAAGTTACTTTCTATCCTTGCTGGTGCCTCCTATTGTCAGCTTTTTTTATTTCAGCTACTCTGGTAAGCATATAGTGGGACCTGTTTGTGATTTTAGTTTTCACTTTCTGACTCATATGATGTTAAACATCTTCTCATGTTCTTGTGTGTCATCCATATATCTTTCTGTGTGTGAAATATCTGTTGAATCCTTTTTGTCCATTTAAAAAGTTGAGTTGTTGGGGGGCGCCTGAGTGGCTCAGCTGGTTGAGCATTCAGTTCTTTTTTTTTTCTAAGATATATGTTTTTTTTTTTAATTTATTTATGATAGTCACAGAGAGAGAGAGAGAGGCAGAGACATAGGCAGAGGGAGAAGCAGGCTCCATGCACCGGGAGCCCGACGTGGGACTCGATCCCGGGTCTCCAGGCAGGTGCCAAACCGCTGCACTACCCAGGGATCCCAAGCATTCAGTTCTTGATTTTGGCTCAGGTCATGATCTCAGTGTTGTGGGATCAAGTCCCGCATCATGCTCCACACTAGGTATGAAGCCTGCTTTGGATTCTTTCTCTCCCTCTGCTGCTTCTTCTTCCCCACTCTAAAAAAGTTTTTAAAATTGAGTTGTTTTCTTATTATTGAGTTATGAGAGTCCTTTTATATATAGTTTGTATATTCATTAGATATGTGTTTTGCAAATGTTTTTTCTAGTACGTGGCTATCCTTTTCTTTATAAATGTCTTTTGCAGAGTTAAACATTTTAACTTTCATGAAAGTTATGTGCCAAGTTTTCTCTCATGGTTTATATTTTTTGTGTCCTATATAAAAAATCTTTTCCTATGTTTTCTTCTACAACCTTAAATTCCTTAAATTTTACATTTAGATATATTGTCTATTTTGAGTTAATTTTTGAGTGTGATATGAGGTATGGGTTGAAATTTCTTTTTTTTTTTCTTTTTAATATGGGTGTCCAATCATTCTAGCACCATTTGGTGAAAAGGCTATCCTTTCTCTATTGAATTGCCTGAGAACCTTGCCAAAAATAATTAACCTTATCGTGGGTCTATCTATTCTATACCATTGATCTATGTGTCTATACTGTAGCCAGTATCAGCATGACTTTATTACTACAGCTATATAGAAAGTGCCACATGCGCCCATCTCTAGTCCCAAAGTTAAATATCAGTTAGTCTAAGTCAAGCCTGGAAATTCTATTCCCTTTGTCAGAGTCTGATTTAGGCATGAGCATATGATATAACCGTGGCGGATAACTCTTAAGTGTTCTAGATGGCTTCTAAGGTAGTGTCCCTTCATCTTAAAAAGATACAAAGCCAAAAATGTATTCTCCTCGTGCACTGTCACATGACAATGTAATTTGTGGAGCTGCTACAGCCATCTTGTTTTCATGTGTGAAAAGCTAAGAGAAGCAGTGAGAAGCTCACCCTCCCTGTACCCTGACATCATTGAGAATATGAGTAAACCAATTCTGGAATTTCACTGTTTCCAAACTTCTTGTTATGTGAAATAATAAAATTACCTCAATTTGTAAGCCACTTTTAGTTGGTTAATGTTACCTGCCACTGAAAGTGTTCTATTACAGCCCATGCTGAAGGCAACACAAAGGAGAACAGACTTTGCTGAAAACACAGTAAGAGATATGGGGGATAGGATTAAGAAAAGCAAGAAAAATGAAATAGGGACGCCTGGGTGGCTCAGCAGTTAAGCACCTGCCTTTGGTTCAGGGCGTGATCCCAGAGTCCTGAGATTGAGTCCCACATCGGGTTCCCTGCATGGAGCCTGCTTCTCCCTCTCCCTCTGCCTATGTCTCTGCCTCTCTCTCTCTCTCTCTGCCTCTCATGAATAAATAAATCTTAAAAAAAAAAAGAAAAATGAAAAATGAACAAAGATAAAGAGGACTAGAGAGAAAAATATAGAGATAGCCAAGGAATATCTAAAATATCTAAAGGAATTAGATAAGGAATATCTAAACACAAAGACATTTAATAACCCTAATAATGGAACTAAAATATTGAATCTGAACATATATTTGACTAAACAGAAAGAAAATTAACTACTATAGACAGATACCACATAAGCATTAACCAATTGGAGAATCATTTCCTATTCTAAGATAGAAAAATTCAACATCATAAAGCTGTCAGTTCTCTCTAAATAATCTAGAAGTTTAACAAGATCCCAATCAAAACACTAAGACTTTTTTTTTTTAATTAGGCAAATTGATTTGTCTATTTCAGGGGTCAGCAAACTCTGGCTGGTGGGCCAAGTCCAGTACATCCTGTTTTTGGAATATTTATTAGAACACAGCCACACTCACTCATTTACTTATTGTTAATTGCTGTTCTCATTATATGCAATGGCAGAGTTAAATAATGGCCATAGAGATGTAGGGGCTACAAAGCCTAAAGTATTTGCTATCAAGTCTTTTACATAAAAAGTTTGCTGATCCTTGATCATATTTTGGAAGCACATGACAGTTTTATTTCACAGGTCCATAGCTGGAAAGCAATTTGATTAAGGATGAATATTTCACCCGTATGTATTAAAGTGTCATGGGGGAAAAAGAATTTGTCTTCAAATGAAACAGCTATCTCCCTGGGGTAATTTCTAAAGGGAATGAGAAATAATGTGTTATCAAGCCCTTTGTAAGTCCCTGAAAGCCCCTTGGCACATTGTGATCTTTACACAGAGACTGTCCGCAATCACCCCTAACATCCCTCTACACATTTTGCTTTAATAGCATGGTTTACGTTATCCCATGATCCAGAGCAGAGGCAAGGAGAAATAAATTGCCTGGCATGGCAAGATTTGTTTCTCTCTATCACCTAGCACCATGCAGAACTCCACCAACCTCTTCCACATTCTGAGGGAGTAATTTGGAGCAACTCATGAATTTCCTCTTGCCACAATATCAAGGGGGAAAAGAACTACCAGGCAAGGAAAGCAGGTATCAGGAAATCAATATTGTTCTAACTGCACTATTTACTGGCCCTACCAGCACCTTTTATCTTCAAAGGGTCCAACAGGTAAAAATTAACCTAAGCACTCATTCCCTAAAGCTAGAGACCCACAAAGTTGCAGGAAAGACTCAGCTGCTAGGAGACATTCTAAAGAAGTAGACCTGGGAAAGCTGTTTAAGCAGGTTCTTTTATTTGAAAAAACAACCCCCCCCCGGGGGGGGGGGGGACAGGCTACCTTGAAAAATAGAGGTTGCAGTTAAAAATACATATTACCAAAAAATAAAAAATAAAAAAAAATACATATTACCATATGTATAAAGGTGATGGAAGAGCATTAGTACATTTTGGGCCTTATTGTGGAGTTTGTCGGGAAGATCACACCCAGCTCTACAGATTCTCTTTGACAGAGATGGAAAGATAATTCAGTGGAAAAAGGATAGTCATTTCAAAATAAGGTGCTGGGACAATTTGGACTTGCATACACTCACAAAAAGTGAGCCTCAACACACACCTCATGTAACTCAAAATGGATCATAGACCTAGATGTAAAATGTAAAACTATAAAGCTTCTAGAAGAAAACATAGCAGAAAATTTGTGTGACCTCGAGTTTCATGGTAAGTTTTAAAATATAATACCAAAAGTGCAATACATGAAAAAAATGATAAATTGGACTTTATAAAAACTATGAATGTGATTGATACTGTTAAGAGAATGAAAAGACAAGCCAAAACGTGAATGTAAGTCACATATTTGGCAAGGATTCATATCCAGAACATATAAAGAACCCTTTGAACTCAACAGTATGAAAATAATATAATTTTAAAATGGGCAAAATATATGAACAGATACTTTGCCAAGGATGGTATATGAATCGTATATGAGCAGATGTTCTTTTTTTAAAAATTATTTATTTATTCATGAGAGAAACAGAGAAGCAGAGACACAGGCAGAGAGAGAAGCAGGCTCCTCACACAAAGCCTGATGTGGGACTCAATCCTGGGACTCCAGGATCACGCCCCAAGCCAAAGGCCATCACTCAACCACCGAGCCACCCAGGCATCCCCTGTGAGCAGATGTTCAATAGCATTTGTCATTAGGGAAATGCAAATTACAACCATAAGAAGAGGGCAGCCCTGGGGGCTCAGCGGTTTAGCACCGCCTTCAGCCTAGGGTGTGATCCTGGAGTCCTGGGATCGAGTCCCACGTCCCACGTCGGGCTCCCTGCATGGAGCCTGCTTCTCCCTCGGCCTGTGTCTCTGCCTCTCTCGCTCTCTCTCTGCGTGTGTCTCTCATGAATAAATAAAATCTTTTAAAAAAGTAGAATAAAACCATAAGAAGATATTACTACAGAACTGATAGAATGTGTAAAATCCCAAAACTGACAATACCAGATGCTGGTGAGAATGCAGAGCAATAGGAACACATGTTCATTGCTGGTGGGAATGCAAAATAGTGCAGATACAGGTTAGCAGATTCTTATAAAGTTAAATAAACATAAATCTACCATACAGCCCAGCAAATCTACTCATAGGTATTTACTCAAGGGAATTAAAAATTTATGTTCACACAAAATCTATATGTGAATGTTTATAATACCTTTAATGATATTTGTCAAAAACTGGAAGCAACCAAGATGCTCTTTAATAAATAAATAGAAAACAAATTATGGTACATCCATACACTGGACTACTATTCCATAATAAAAAGGAATGAGTTACAGACCCACACAGCATATGTGAATTTTCAGTGTGTTTTTCTGTGAAAAAAGCCAGACCAAAAGGTCTACATATTATATAATTCTGTTCATGTGACATTCTGGGAAAGGCAAAACTATAAGGTTGGAAGACTGATTAGTGGCTGTGAGGAGTTAAAAGAAGGAGAAATGGTTCATCACAAAGGGGACACACAAGGAAATTTTTAAGGTGATGGAAGTGTAGGTGGTAGGGTGGTAGATGCATGCATTTGTAAAAACCCATAGTACTGTATGTCACAAAGAGTGAATTATAATGTGTGCAAATAAAAAAAAAAATCAACCAGAATGACAGGGATCCTTGGGGTGGAATGCAGACTGGAACTAATGAATCTAACCGTACCGCGCAAGTGAAGATTGAATACATATATATGCATTCTCTTCATATATCACACTGAAGCGGGAGAGGGAATGGAGCTGACCTAAGTGACTTTGGAAAATGGTATTTTAACTGGCAACCATAGAGCTAAAGCCAGAGGGGCGCCTGGGTGGCTCATTTGGGTAAGTGTCTGACTCTTAGTTTAGGCTCAGGTCATGATCTCGTGGGTCATGGGGTCTAGCTCCATGTCAGGCTTGGCACTCAGCAGAGTGTCAGCTTGAAGCTTCTCTCCCTCTGCCCCTCCACCCACTCACATGCACTCACACACTTTCTCAAAAAAATAAATCTTTAAAAAATAAATAATAAAGCTAAACAGAAAAATAAACAAAGCTAAATAAGATGGTGTAGTTGATAAATATTACATATTAACAGTTAATATTAGTATGTAATAGTAGATAATGAGAGCTAAGTTTCTCACTGTCAGAGAAAGAAGTTACAAATAAGCAAAGGGAAAATGCTAAAATGAATCCTGTGGAGCTCAATTACAGTCAGAGATGGTATAAATTCATATTTAGTTTAATATATATATAGATATAGAGATAATTACAGATATGTGTATATACATAGATCGATATATATTCATGTTTCCTAGCTTTGTCTGCTGAGAGTGTCTAAAAGCAGTGAGTGTGCTCATTTCAATAGCAATGAGCACACTCAGAGCCCAGATCTTGGGTTTTAAATGTCATTTGCCAATTAAAGGAAGCCGGGCTTCTTAGAGGAATGGCTGATTCTAGGGCTGGAACAGAAAAAGAGAGATGAGCCTGGAGCATTTCGTAGTGCCAGAAAGTACAGCAATACTCAACAAAAGAATGGTTGTACAACAGTGTGAATGTGCTTAGTATCACTGAGCGGTACACTTAGAAATGGATAAGATAGTAGACTTTGTTTTATGTATTTTACCACATACAAAAAAGATGAGAGCCTGCCAAAAGGATACACAGAAGCTAAACTGAGTAGTCTCGAGGGGGCAAAGCTGGAACAATCTGAACAACAAAATATATCATTTTGCATTATCAGTTTTGAATGATGCAGTATTGCATTATAACCAAAGTACAAAATAAGTATACATGAGTCCATACTGATATAAATATAATGAATAAATAAATAGGAGAAAAGAATCAAAATTTCTTATGGAAGAATTCCAAATTATATCTTTGGATACTCTCCTCCAGGAGATGGAGTTTGATGGTGACTAGACTTGGTGACTTGCTTCCAGGGGAAAGGAAAATAGTCTTACTATTAAGACAGACAGCATTTAACAAAGTGATCAAGGTTAACATCACCCATAATGAGTCACCTACCCAGCTTGCACACCTGATACAATGTAATGAAAAGGGCACTTCGCCTCCATGGTCTTCTTCCCCCAAACCTGTAAGCCCAGTCTAATCATAAGAAAAACATTAGACACACCCAAATGCAGGTATAGTCTGCAAAATACCTGACCAGTGTGCTCTTTGAAACTGTCAAGGTTCTGAAAATCAGGAAAGTCTGAGGGCACAAACCATCAGGAGATTAAGGGGATAGGACAACTTACTGCGATATAGGATTATGAATTGCATCCTGGAACAGAAGAATGTTAGTGGAAAAAGCTGAGAAATTTAAACAAAGTGTTGAGTTAACACAAGGGTTCAAATGTTGCTCTCTTGGTTTTGACAAATGTACCATAGTTATGTGAGATGCTAACAGTAGGAGAAACCGGGTAAAAGGTATGTGGGAACTCTCTGTACTACCTGCAACTTTTCTGTAAATCTAAAATTGTCCCCAAAATTCCAAAACAAAATTTTGTCTAAAAATAAATTAAAAGTTTGGCAATAAAGGTGATAGGAATATCAAAGAAACATAGCAATATCAGTATAAATTGGGCCTTGTGGCTGTGATTGATTGCTGGAAGGATCTCTCTCAGCTCTAGAGTAACAGCATGTACTGAGCATTATTCTAGCATGGTAGTTCTCAGATATTGTATATATCAGAATCCTGGAAATGAATTAAGACTAGTGGGACTGAGGTTCATTGAAATAAACTAATACTGGACATGACCATTCATTCATTCATTCATTCAGTAACTATTTACTGAGCAACTCCTCTATGCCAGCCCATTCTTAGTATTAAGTATATGGTGGTAGACACACAGGCAAAGACCTCATGGAGCTTACATTCTAATGCACAGAAAAACCTACACTGAGTCCAAGTCCCCAAAAAGAAAATCTGATTGGCCTAGCTAATCATCACCATCTGCTGTTGTTTTGGGGGTAGGGGGAGAACAGAGCTTTTCTTAACAGGCTACTTCATAGGTTATTAGTCATTAGGTGTTGGTTTCCAGTAAGTTGGGGGTTCCCCTCTATTCCAATCAACTATGGCTGGGGTTCCATGGCCTGAAACATGACCCTTCCTGAGTTTTCTCCTTCAGCAAAACTAACTAGGTCAGGAAGGGGCCAGAGGTAAGGAAGGCCCTGTTGTCTATGAAGGGTGGTTATTATCCAAATACAGCAGGAGACAAATTCTCAGGGCAATCTGGAGGCAAAAATATTAGGCTGCCCTAGTCAATATGATACAAAGATCCTTCCATCATGAACTGTTTATTTATGGGCTTTTGCTTTTCTGGTGCCTGTGATGTTTCAAAATACCAACTTGCCTGCAGCAGATTCCTACTTCAATGGAGACTGTCTTGAACAACAATCTCCCATGTATTCCCCTCCATCATGTTATATTTATCTTTATGAGCTTTGGCAACATATTTAGGATTTTATTCTTTGCCTTCTGAGCATATTCCCTAACTGAAAGAGGAAAACCACTGACTCCAGGAAAATGGGAGCAGTGGTTATTACATGTTTTTAGTCCTAAATCAGGAGAGCCTTGCACCTCACCCACTACCAATTGCCACTAAGAAATAACACGGAGTTGATGAGGCACAAATAAGAGCAACAGAGGTAACTTACTAACTGATCCTGAAAAAGAAGAGGCTTTGAGGCTATCTCGCACATTCAGTTGAAATCAACAAATTTGACTACCATGTTTCCCAAGACTCAACCAGGCACTGGCGATCTGAAAACGAAAAACCCTGATCCTCACCCTGAATGCATGGAGCATGGGTAGTGGAAAACAGGAAAACCTGTGATGATGATGGTGTTTCCAAAAATGAAGGAACTAACTATTCTAGGAACTAAGAATGAGGAGAGGCAGTCTTCTGAATTTAGGGATATATAAGTAACATTCGGGATGGACCTAAACAGGATGCTTTAGGATTTTTCTAAGTATGAAGGTTTTTTTTTTTAAGATTTTGTTGATTTATTTATGAGAGACACGCAGAGAGAGGCAGAGACATAGGCAGAGGGAGAAGCAGGCTCCTTGTGGGAACCCCCATGGGACTTGATCCCAGGGGACCAAGTTTGGGGAATAGCAGAAATAAAGCTCTAAGGAAGGGCCAGGGTTGCTGAAGGACAACCAAGGGTCTGCATCCTGGGTTCTACAAACCCTGGCAAGTGTCAAACATCTGGGAAACAAATCTGACCGTTGAACATAGCCACCGCTTATGACACCACCATGGAGAAGATTATAATTGTCAAGCAAAACAAGAACATTATCAAATGTAGTTCTTCTATGTATTCCTTGACATTAAATTCATTAATGAGGGGATCCCTGGGTGGCCCAGCGGTTGAGCGTCGGTCTTTGACTCAGGTCATGTTCCCTGCGTCCCGGGATCGAGTCCCACATCAGGCTCCCTGCATGGAGCCTGCTTCTCTCTCTGCCTGTGTCTGTCTGTCTATCTGTCTCTGCCTCTCTCTCTCTCTCTCTGTGTGTCTCTCATGAATAAATAAATAAAATCTTTTTAAAAATTTTAAAAATTCGTTAATGAATTAGCTGCCAGGCACTCTGCTAAGTGTTAGGAGCCCAAAGCTGACTCCACTGCAGTCCCTGCCCTAGAGGAACCTAATAACTGGAGATTGCATTTGTGTATTTATGTGTTTATTAGGCCTCCTAAGAACCTGGGATTGGCTTATAGACAGCAAAGAAAGATAAATGATTTTTTATTTATTTTTCAATACCCCTACTGTTACAGAAGCAGACCACAAGCACTCGAAAACATAGAATCAGCAAAAACAAAAAGTAAAACATCTCCAGCACACCCAGAAATCATCACCATAACCCTTGGTTCCCATCTGCTCATGTCTTCATATGCATACATATTATTAACAAGTATTTTCCCCACAAAAAGTTTTCATATTGTTTGCAGATACACTGTGTCTTGTAACCCGTTTTTCTTTTCAGTCAATAATTTCCACTTTTCTGTGTCAGTAAATGCTTCGAATACTCAGTACGTATTCAAATTCTCCCATTTCATCCAAAAAGGCCCTTTACAGCTAATTTCTCCAAATCAGTCTTCAACTCAAGGCTTTACACTGCATCTCCTGATTACATCCTCCCTCTCTCTGTAAGTCCAGTGTAGTGTCTGTCTTATGATTCTGACTTGATGAAAAGAAGTGGCCAGCTGTTCTGAACAGTCCATCTTCTTTTTTCCTTGCCTGGTTGTTTCCTTGTGACATCATTTTTCTACGTTTCCCCCCTTATCCTCTGTATACAAGTGGAAGATCTAACAAGAGATACGACAGAAGCGAGTTACACATTCTGGGCTAGCACACTTCACGGGGGGCATTATGTCCTCTATATTCCTTCGCATCAGAATACACGTCTGGAAACCTGGTTGACCCACCATTAGTGATGATCAAATTGACCCCTGGGCAATGGCCATAATTGGAGATTTTGGAGGGAAAGGGCAAAAGGAGAAACGGAATAGGAAGAGGGTGCACACGACCTGGCTGCCTAAAGGAGGTAGGACCCCAAGGACATCCACCTGCGCTCCCCACTCTGACATCGCACAGGTTGCGACCAATCTTCTGATCTTGTTCTCATAATTAGGAAGGCACAGCCAGAACATTTTTCTTTATAAAACTGAGCTGAGCGGATGCGGTATTCAGCCCGCCGGAGAGGCACCATCATCACCCTCTCTGCAACCTGCGACAGGACCCATAAAGGGGGCGGGGAGAGCTGCTCGGACCCACCTTCCAGGAGCAGCCCTTTCCTGCCTCCGGCCACCAGGGGGAGCTACGACAAAAGAATCGTTCGTTCAGACGAGCGGCAACGCGTCTGGGCAAAGCTTGTCCGCCCCGGGGATCCGTAGCAAGGGGCCGCGGCTGGGGAAACTGTTTCTGATCTCTCGCGAGCACCAGGAAGCTCCTCCCCGCTTGCGCGTGCTCAGGCCCCTTCCGGTGGTTTGCGGCAGGGGGCGCTGTCGGCGGCGTCGCAGCGGCCGTGCGCCGCGGCGACGCTCTCCCGGCGGGCAGTGCGGCCCGGCTCTCCGGCGGCGGCGAGTGCCACGTCCCAAGTGCTACGCGGAGGAGCGGAGCGGGCGGTGCGCGGGGGGCGGGGAGCAGCGCGGATCCCGGCCCGGCCACACTGCGCGCCCGCCGCCATGGGGTCCTCGCAGAGCGTCGAGATCCCTGGCGGGGGCACGGAAGGCTACCATGTCCTGCGGGTAAGGGCTCCGACGGCGCGCTGGAGGCGGGGCCCGGCCGCGGGGAGGCAGAGGCCCCGACGGGCCCGTTCCCGGGGCGGCCAGGCCCGACCCCGGAAAGCGGCGGCGGCCGCGGGCGCTGCCTTGGCCGAGGCGGGTTCGGGAGGTCGCTGGCCTCACGCCTCCCCGGAGCGCTCCGGGCCCGGGGTCCGCCGCCCTGGGGGGACCGGGTGGATGGAGCCTGAGCGGCAGCCGGCGACCTGTCGGGGGGCGGCCCAGACGTGGGGGGCGGGCGGGGACGGCGGCCTTTTCTGTTCCCTCTCTCTTGATTCTTCTCTTACAAAGTTAGGAAAGGTGTGGGGGCAAAGTCTGCAGAAGAGGTGATGGTGAAGGTAGCACTTGAATTTTCTGAGGAAAAAAAAAAAAAAAAAAGGAAGCCTGGAACTGGCAGGGCGAGACGCAGGAGGTGCGAGGGCAGGTGTTAACTCACCTCGGCGCTGGCTGGATGTCCGGAAAAGCCCAGTTAGGCAAACAGAATGAAATGGCCCAGAAGTAGGTTCGACGGACTTAAATTTACTTGATTTTACGGGTTCCCCCCCCCCCTCCCGGGTCGCTCCTGACCTTACTAAGCCTCCTTTTCCACATTTCCTGGCGCAGAGAACTTCCGTTCTAAGACTGCTCAGAGTGTGCTGGAGATTAAGGTTTAGATCCACAGTGGTAACAGGTAATGGGAGAGGAACTTTTTTTTTTTTTTTTTTTAAGAAAGAAAAGAAAAGTCTAAGTAAATAAAGGAAAGCAGCCTCAGTCACCAGGATGGAGAAACCTAGTATCTAAAAAAAAAAAAAAAAAAAAAAAAAAAAACCAAAAAACATCAGGTAAGCCCCTGCTTTTATGAGCAACCTAAGTTGTTGCAGAGCATGTGGGTCTTCTAGGACTGGAAGTCTTTAAAAGTAGCACTGATGGTCATGTGCTGTGACACCTGCACGAGTGCTGAGGAGATGGGTTGGCGGCAAAGCGGCCCTAATCTGTAGCACCGCTTCAGGACGTAATAGAGTGTCATTAAATATTAGCTACTCACAAGCAAGAACATTTTCGCTGGGAGTGAGAAAGTGGACTTTCTGGTGCGTACATTTTCTGCCTTAGAGTCCACGTTTTAGGTGAGACAACATTCGTGAGGTGAATTACCTAGATATGTGTGTGATAGCACTGTGAGGGATCACCTTTCTGATCTAAAGGATTATCATGTCTTGTTGCCTCTCCACTCTACTAAAAAATCTCTCTGGAAGCCACGCTTTCGGTAGGAAAGGATGATTTTCCCAGAAAATAAGCAAACTGCATTCCTTTTAGCTAAGCTGACCCCAAGAGCCACACTGGTGGGAGAAATTGAAGGAGAAATGCCAGATCCAGATGTAAAGTGAAAGTTGGTGGCAGTGCTTTTCTCTTGCCTGGTTTGATTCTCGGTATCCTGCCCTGGGGTGCGACGTCTGGTATTTTTTTTTCCCCCCAGTGACTGATTGTGGCCCTGAATCCTTGGGGGTTCATATTTTAATGACACATACACTCAGTAAAATAGCATTATTGAGTTTTAAAGGTCTGTTAGAAAGACGTACACATCAAAAGGATTGCAGTTGAGTGGCTTCTGGTAATGACTGTGTTCATGTAAAGTGAGTTGAAGTGTATTTTCTTTTACATAGGTGCGCCTCAGTAAATCACTCCTACGGATTCAGTAGTGCAGTGTGTTATTAATCTATGAATCTGATTTTCAGAAACACTAGGGACAACCTTAGTTTCCAGTCTGCATCTGGAGCATAAATGTTGCAAAAGATGAAATCTTACTCGGGTTTTATTAAAAGGAACTTTAAAATAGTAATGACCCTCTAACTGAGGAGAATTTTTTTTAATGTTTTTGAGTTCCTAACCCACTGTCCCTGATTCTGTAATCGGTTTCCAGTTATCTTTGTTTTTAGTGGGGAAAGTACTATATTAAATTTGAGCGTTAAAAAAATCTTCCTTTCATTTATTATGGCCCAAATATACAGTGATAAATTCCTATTCTGATTACTGAGCTTGTAAACTAGAATAAATATGGTAAGATGACCTTGGCATAAAATCACTCTTGTTAATAAGTTCTAGAATGATTTCATTAGAAGTTTGTTTTCTTTAATAATCTATTCTCCGGCCTTTCCCTTGTTAGTAATAAAAACTTGTTCGACTGGGTTTTAAAATAACAGTTATAGTGACAGCCATATCTAGTGCTGTTTTATTGTTGTTATTAAGAAGTCCTTATAATTCAAACCAATTGGATTTACATTTTTTTCTATTTGCCATATCCATTGGTAGATTCTGCTTTTAAATTTTTTTAGGGAACAACCCTGAAGTACTGTCAGATTTTCTTTTCTTTTCTTTTTTTTTTTTTAAGATTTATTTATTTATTCATGAGAGACAGAGAGAGAGAGGCAGAGACACAGGCAGAGGGAGAAGCAGGCTCCATGGAGGAGCCCGATGCGGGACTCAATCCAGGGGCCCCAGGATCACACCCTGGACTGAAGGTGGTGCTAAACCGCTGAGCCACCCGGGGTGCCCTACTGTCAGATTTTCTGCTGTGGGCAGTATACTTTCCTTCTTATGTATTATGCATTTATGTATTAATGAACATTTTCAGGTTGTGATCATACTGTTTATCCAATTCTCCATTCCTACCTTAGAAGTAACCACTGTAGTGTCTTAAGTATCTTTTCAAATATGTTTTATGCAGGCAGAAGAATTCTGTCCCCTTCACTCTGTTTCCTTTTGTAACTATTGGAATCATAAGATACATACTGTTGCTCCCCTCCGCCTTCTTTGATAATCCGCCTTCTTTGATAATCCATCTTGGGAGTCTCTCCTTAGCAGCAGAGATCTGCCTCTTGGTTTCACTTAGCTTCATAGTAGTTTGTTGTACCACAGGTTAGTTAAACAGCACCTCCTGGTGATGGACATCAGTTTTTCTAGTCTTTGCTGTCACCAGTACATGTTCACAACCTCAAATCCAGCCTTTGTTTTCACTTAAAATGTACATTTCCCCAAATTATTGAATCTTAATGTTGCTTACTTACACAGATCTTCATTTGTTGATCTTTCTTCATTTTAGTAGACTACTGCATTGTGTTCTGATTATCAATGGGTGTTCATTACGGATCTTTTATTTATTTTTTTAAAAGATTTGTTTATTTGACAGAGAGATAGAGCACAAGCAGAGGGGAGGAGAAGCAGGGGAAGGAGGCTTAGCAGGGAGCCTGATGTGGAGCTTGATCCTAGGAACCCTTGGATCGTGACCTGAGCTGAAGGCAGATGCCTAACAGATTAAGCCACTCAGGCATCCTCATTACAAATCTTTTAGATAAGTTTTAAAAAGTATAACAAAGAATCTAAACTACTTGTAATTCTGCCATCTATTTTTTTTTTTTTGTAAATCTGTCATCTAAAGGTAAATACTGCTGAAGTCTTTTTCCTAGTCTTTTTTTTTTCCTATGCCTAACCTTGCCCGTCACCACGTTTCACAGTAATTTCGAATGACATGACATTCAAGTACAGTATGGTCTGAAGTTATCTTAGGATGTTGGCTTACAACCTAGATACCCAGTACCCTAGGCACTGTTAAATAAATCAGGGAGTGGAATGCTATGCATTCATGAAAGTGGCATTTCAGAACACTCTGTGGCTTTAAGTATGCCCCTCTGTGTAGGTGCCCAGGAAAATAAAATGGAAAGGTAATAAGCCAGGATACTAAAAGGGTTATTGGTAGAAATTTCCACCGTGGCCATGAAATATTTGTATATTCACAAAAAAATAATTAAAAGATATTTTTAAAAGGTTGAATTCTATTGGAAATTTTTCAGTTCAGAATCCTTCTTTTAAAAATAGTATTATATTTCAGATTCCCTCATGCATTAAATTCAATTCATGTTTATCAGGAGTACCACTTTTATTCCCACTCTCTAATCTTAACATTAGGCAGCAAAAATGTTAGCCAGGCCTTCTTAGTATTGTTAGAAGTTACTATGAGTTACTGCAGTTGAAATATGTTGAATACAGAATTCTTGGGACACCTGGGTGGCTCAGCGGTTGGACGTCTGCCTTCGGCTCAGGGTGTGATCCTGGAGTCTCGGGATCAAGTCCCATATCAGGCTCCCTGCATGGAACCTACTTCTCCCTCTGCCTCTCTGTCTCTCTGTGCATCTCTTATGAATAAATAAATAAAATCTTAAAAAAAAAAAAAAAGAATACAGAATTCTTGCCTAGATTCTCCCTTAATTACCAAGTGAACCACACAAGGCCATTTTTGGAGTTCCCTCATTGATACCCATTATAAGATTTGTTTCTAAATTTAAATATTAAGATTAATTGCATTCTATACTTAATATTCTTTGAGATGGGGGTTATCTGAGGACATTCTGGAACCAGTGTTCACTCCACAATGAGGGCATGGAAAATGTCATGTTCACTATTCCTTGTCATTTCCTTCAGGAGGGATTTTGAGGTAATGGATGTTTTAAAGGAAAGGCCATTGAGATGAAGTAGGTCTCCGCGTAGTAACAGGCCTTTATCTCCTGAGCCATTTTACTACAGACTGGGCAACATTAAATACTCTTCTCAGAGGAGAAAGTGACAGAATTATTTCCATAGAAAGTGGAATACCTAGACATATCGACTGTTACATGGATCTGTTCTTTTTAAGTGCCGCACTAGTCCAGGTGAAATCCTGCAGGATTTCAACTTGGTACTTATTTTGATAAAGGGAATTCCTAATATTTGTTAGTCATAGTTTTTTTCCACTAACATAGTGTTTCTCTAACTTTTTTTTTTTTTTTTAAGATTTTATTTATTTATTCATGAGAAACAGAGAGAGGCAGAGACATAGTCAGAGGGAAAAGCAGGCTCCCTGTGGGGAGCCCAATGCGGTACTTGATCCCAGGACCCGGATCGGGCCCTGAGCCAAAGGCAGACACTCAACCACTGGAACCACCCAGGCATCCCATTCTCCAACTTTTTAAATTCATGTCCCTATTTGAAAAACAAACATCTCACTACTGGCCTCTTCTCACTCACTGTGAAAACAGTGGGTAAAAAATGAAAATAGGTTATTTCATGTTTCTCAAGTATAAAGTTATAATAAAAAAAAAGCTGTATAAATACCCACCTAAGGGTTATGATCTCCCACAACTGTCTCTTACTAAAAGACTATGAGTAGGGGTGCCTCGCTGCCTCAGTTGCATGCAACTCTTGATCCTGCATTATGGGTTTGAGTCCCACGTTGGGTGTAGAGATTAATTAAAAAATAAAATTTTAAAACTATGAAGTTGTTTAATAAACATTCTTTGAAAGTCCTTTCAAATGTAGGAATCAGATTATTTCAATTCATAAATGCCATAAAATACAATGCATGTGAACCATACACACTTTTAGGAATTGTAAATATTGAACATAAACTTTTCCTGATACGAACAGACCTTGAACAAATCAGCATTACACGGTTTATACACACTTTCATATTTTGTTATGAAGTGTTTTAAGGTATGGACTATCATCCTCCAATACCTTATTTGGAATTACAGTTTTTGTTCTGGTCAGTAAGTAGTAGAGCACACACCACTGGCTGTACTTTTTCTGGGTCAGATACTGACAGGATTTTTTTAATACCACTGAAATTTTCATAAGAATAGAACTAGAAAAAAAAGAATTAACCTTAGAATAACCATTAATTTCAGTATATTTATTTTGCAGGCTTTAATACAGTGCTGGAGAGCATTATATTAGTTTGATTCATTAATGCTGGTTAATCTAAACTAGAAAATATTTATCTGTAAAGGTTTGATACATACTTCAGAATATTACTCTAGATTGCCTTCAGAGATGTGATAAGTAAGATGACTTTTTTTTTTCCCCTAAACAGCATGCAGAACCAAAGTTGTTACTCTGAAAGATTGTGCATGTCCGTCTTGGCATTGCAAATAAACTTACTGTAGCATTAAGAGAATAACGCTAAGGATTGATTTTGTTTTAAGCACCAGTGAGAGAGCATTCCAGCACATTCTCAGCAGTAAGGAACCTTGTCATCTGGTAAACATAAATATATTGAGAGACTTTGGAGTAGACCACCAGAGGCTACTCTTGGGAATCACTGGATCCTAGTGTTAGCTCCGTCATTGTGTTTCCTTGGGCAAATCTTTGAACTTTTTTAGTTTTATTCTTTTTATCTGAAAAGTGAGGATAATAGTAGTGCCCCCTTCCGTTTTTATCAAAAACCATATTAGATATTATATATGAAATATTTTGGGAAAAAATTGAGCGTGTTAATTTTTTTTCTGGCCCCCTGCCACCTTACTGAAGACCTCACTCTTAAATTTATTAAAAGAGTGCTGTCTACCTCATTGTTATCCCAAGGATTTAAATGAGATATTCCGTAATAAAGCATTTAGCATATGGTCTAGTAAGGCTCCATAAATGTTAGCAGATGCCTTTATTATTAACATCTGCATTACTGTATCACCCATTAAGAACCACTTTTATAATGGCAATACAATTTAAAATAGGCCTCTAAGCATATTAGGTAGCATTTCTATTTGCTTGCTCATTCACTGGCTACTTGTCCAGTAAAGTATACTTTACTGCTATTTAAAACATAAGTTTTGGGCAGCCCAGATGGCTCAGCGGTTTAGCGCCACCTTCAGCCCAGGGCATGATCCTGGAGACCTGGGACCGAGTCCCACATCAGGCTCCCTGCATGGAACCTGCTTCTCCCTCTGCCTGTGTCTCTGCGTGTGTGTGTGTGTGTGTGTGTGTGTGTGTGTGTGTGTCTCATAAATAAATTAAGTCTTTTAAAAAAATAAAACATAAATTTTGGGGTCTCCTGGCTGGCTCCATTGGAAGAGCATGCAACTCTTGATCTTGGGGTCATGAGTTCAAGCCCCACGTGGGGTGTCTAGATTACTTAAATAAATTTTTAAGAGAAGCCTAAAACATAAGTTTTGGGTCAGATCTGACCCATTAGTTTTATTAATGTGCCTGCTAATTTTTAAGAATCCTCACTTTTAAGGAACTTTCGTCTTTTCTAAAAGGTAGGTAGGTACCAGTATCCTTTTCATTGCTTAGCATCAGAGTGATACTAAACACATTAATTTAAATGACTAAAAGAGGCTATGTAATTAAAATACTGTTGTTGGGTTTGATCTACACTGTAGAAGCTATAGATAGCTTAGTGGCAGTTAGACTTATTTCATGGTGAGTCATTCAGTTTTAGAAACTATCTTGTCAACCTCCTCACTTTACAGCTAAAGAAAAGGAGCACAGAAAGCTTGTTGCCTAAGGTCATGCAACAAATTTTCTTTCCCTAAGAAATAAGTACCTAAGTTGGTATTTGGATATATTTATAAAATTAGGTGACAGGTTGTCAGAAGTTTTGCTTCTTTTGGAATAGACTTCAGTTTCTTTCAACATCATTTTCCTGATATACAGACCTTTTCTAAGAAGGTACTGTATACTGATAGGTTTTAGTTTCCTTTTATTTATTTTTAAAAGACATATTTATTTATTCATGAGACACAGAAAGCGGCAGAGACACAGGCAGAGGGAGAAGCAGGCTCCCTGCAGGGAGCCCAGTGAGGGACTCAGTCCTGGAACCCCGGGATCATGTCCTGAGTCGAGGCAGACGCTCAACCACTGAATCACTCAGGCATCCCTTAATTTCCTTTAAGATACCATTAGAATTTCATTTCAAATTGCTAAATATGTTATAAATTACATCATAGGGTCAGTCAGTAAAACATGCTCCTTGAGTTATTTTGGTAGAACATATGAGAATGTTTTAGCAAGTAAAGCTTGAACTCTAAGAATCTACTGCAAAATAATTTCCACATATCTGTGACAAGTCCCCGGTAGGAAAACTGGCCCTTTTCAGACATAGAAGATCTCCCTCACCCCACTCCAAAAGTACCTTTTTTATAACTGAAGAATTTAGGGTTTATTTTTATTATATAACATTCCCGAGTCTTGTCCCATCATTTTGATCCCCAAAGTATATACATATAACATGAGGCTTTATGTGTGTAGATGAAATGAATCATCAGTGATACTTGGATTGAACTCAATTTTTAGTCTTATTTAACATCCCTGCTGTTTTTAAAAATAGTACAAAAGTGAGAGTGTTGACATTAAATTGCAAGCCAGAGGAGATGATGGTGTAGACAGAAAGTCATTCAGAGGGACTTACCTACCTTTTCTGTGTGAAGGCATTGGTGGTGCAGTATTAAAGAAGAGAGTTACACATTACACTGAGCGCATTTTATGGAAACATCTCCATGGTTAGAAAACCTAAGAGAAATAATTCACATACTAGCTAGAAAGTGGGTAAGAGTATCTTTGTATCACCTTATCAAATGTGTACTTTGATGATATGCTGTGTTCTGAAAGTAGCTTTGCTGTTTCCTTTTTTTTTTTTTAAGATATTGTTTATTTATTCATGAGAGACAGAGAGAGGCAGAGACACAGGCAGAGGGAGAAGCAGGCTCCATGCAGGGAGCCTGACTCGGGAGTCGATCCTGGGGCTCCAGGATCACACCCTGGGCTGCAGGCAGGTGCTAAACTGCTGAGCCACCCAGGGATCCCCTGCTGTTTCCTTTTTGTGTTGCATTAAGGTAGCAGTTCTGTAGTCCTCAGCTGAAAGTATATAAATGACCAGTGGAGTTGGGAGAATGGCTTACCCCTGACTCCCCAAAACTCTTCTTTCCTTCTACTCTGCTGTCCTTCTGTCCCCAGGCCAAAATTTAAGAGAGTGGTTCATGTGAAATGACCCAAACCTAGTATAAATACTATTGCATTTTTAATCCCAGGAGAAGAGATGGATGCTTCACTGGAAAGCAACCAGTATAGAACAGTGAGGTCTGTGCACAAAGAAAAAGCCAGGCTAAATCTGGTAAAACTTTCTAATGATCCAGGATCAGAAGGTGAGAGAAAAGCCAGAAGTTTGTTTGTTTTTTTTTAAAGCCAGAAGTTTAATTGCGTTTATTACCTGAAGGTTGATTGGACAAAACAGTGAATAGTATCTCTCGTAGGACTGTTTTTCAAACTTTGTTTTTCTGACAGATCAAAGTAAGAAATTTATTTTCCCTTGCAGCTGGTATGTACTACTTCATTTTATGAAAAACAATCAAATGTTTATTAAGTCACGAATTTTTTATATTTTATCTTTTCTGATATATTTTCTTATTTTGACATTTGTTCTGTAATGACCAACTAAATTAATTTCAGAAGCCACTGAAACTCCCTACAGTAGTTGAATGGCACCACCTTAAGAATTTCTATATAGGTGGTGATTCCAAATCCAGCTTCTAATCATGAGTGTTAATTTCTTTTTATGTAATGGGGATGAATACCCCTTCACTATGCAGTTTCTGTAGTAAGGTTCTCATTTTTGCCTTCTGAGTAAAAAATATCTAGGAGATTTTATCTTGCTTATTGTAGCTGGTTTTTTCTAGTGTTTATGAAAGTATTTCTTTCATGTTGTGATTTTTATTTTGATTAAGATAACCTCCAAATATAAATTTCAGCTCCTATAAGTACCTGTCCAGGTTATGATAACACTGACTTTTATCATTCATTTGTAAGTATAACTACTCTTTAGTATTTTCAGCTGCTGCTTTTTAGTTCGTAATTGTTCAAAGTGAACCATGAGGCCTGAGAAGAATTAGAAAAAGTGCTACTTCAACATACTTGTTAGAACTCTCAGTGAATGGATTTGTGTAGAGTCAATTTCTTCCTTAGAATGGATTATTTACTGCTTTCAGTAACAAGAATATGCTTTATGCAAATCTGTTTTTAAAATATATTGCATGCTTCCCAGCATCATTGACAGGTGCTAAATATATTTTAGCCTGTTCATATCTTTAATTGTGGTGATGACATACGTATGCTATATTATATTTGTATTGGAATACAAATGTACTTCCCACCTAGACTTTTGGTGTTCGATATGGTAGCCTCTAACCACATATGGCTGTTTAAACTTAAATGTAAATTATTTAAGTTAAATGAAGTTAAAAATTCAGTTCCACAGTCACATGAGCCACATTTCATACATGGTTAGTGGCTACTGTATTGGATAGTACATGTCCAGATTTCTGTAATTGCAAAAAGTTCTAAAAGTGGCTTAATGGCAGAGATCTTTTTTAAGATCTTTGCATACACTGCAATAAGAAACCATTACAATCACACTTTTTTAAAAAAGATTTCTTTATGAGAGAGAGCCAGCACGTGTTCACACAGGGTGAGAGGAGGAGAGAGAGAATCTTGAGCAGACTCCCCATGGGGGAAGCCTGACATAAGGCTTGATCTCACAGCACTGAGATCATGACCTGAGCTGCAATCAAGAGTCAAACACTTAACTGGCTGAGCCACCCAGGCACCTCACAATTGCACCTTTTTCCTAAGTGCGTAGTACATACTCACTAGGTAGAATTTGGTAAGTGGCTTAGCCCTGGTACTTTTTCTTCCTTTTGGTTTTTGATTTTTGAGACTTATTACTTCTCATTTTCTGCCAGCTATCATTTTTTGCTATAATCAAGCAACAGTAACATCTCTTTCAGTTCTGGTTGTTACTCTGTTGGTGGAAACCAGGAAGCCAAACCATGTAAATGTAAATAGACTGTAAGAGTGGTCCTGAAACTAAAGAGCATTGTACTAAAGAATGAATGGGTCAAGCAGGAAAATAAAGAATTTTAAAGTTCATAGAAACAAATGAAAATGAAAACACAACTGTTCAAAAACTTTAGTAGGATTCAGCAAAGCCAGTCCTAAGAGGGAAGTATATAGCAATACGAGCCTTTCTCAAGAAACAAGAATCTTGGTCTCGAATATACAACCTAATTTTATACCTAAAGGAGCTAGAGAAAGAACAGTGAATAAAGCCTAAGCCCAGCAGAAGAAAATTTATAAAGATTAGAGCAGAAATCAATGAAATAGAAACCAAAAGAACCTTAGAATAGATCAACGAAACTAGGAGCTGGTTCTTTGAAAGAATTGATAAGATTGATAAATCCCTGGCCAGACTTATCCAAAGAAAAGAGAAAGGACCCAAGTAAATAAAATCATGAATGAAAGAGGACAGATCACAACCAACATGGAAGAAATACAAACAATTGGGCAGTCCGGTGGCCCAGCGGTTTAGCGCCGCCTTCAGCCCAGGGCGTGATCCCAGTGTCCTGGAATCGAGTCCCACATTGGGCTCCCTGCATGGAGCCTGCTTCTCCCTCTGCCTGCGTCTCTGCCTGCTTCTCTCTCTCTCTCTCTTTCTCTCTCTCTCTCTCATGAATAAATAAATCTTTAAAAAAAGAAATACAATGATAACGTATTATGAGCAATTATATGCCAACAAATTAGGCAATCTGGAAGACATGGATGCATTCCTAGAGATGTATACGCTATCAAAACTGAAACAGGAAGAAATAGAAAACCTGAGCAGACACGAACCAGCAAGGAATTTGTAGCCGTGATCGAAAATCTCCCAACAAACAAGAGTCCAGGGCCAGATGGCTTCCCAGGGCAGTTCTACCACACACTTAAAGAACTAATAAACTATTTTTCTGAGGCTGTTTCAAAAAATAGAAATGGAAGGGAAACTTCCAAACTCTTCCTATGAGGCCAGCATGACCTTGGTTCCAAAACCAGAGGAAGACCCCACCAAAAAAGAATATCCCCAATGAACATGGATGCAAAAATTGTCACCAATATACTAACCAACAGGATCCAGTAGTACAGTGAAAGGATTATTCACCACAAACAAGTGATATTTATTCCTGGGCTGCAAGGGTGGCTCAACACCTGCAAATCAATCATAAAAGAATGGACAAGAGCCATATGATCCTCTCAATAGATGCAGAAAAAGCATTTGACAAAGTACAGCATCCTTTCTTGATTAAAACTTTTCACAGTGTAGGGATAGAGGGAACATATACCTCAATATCACAAAAGGCATATGTGAAAAAGCCCACAGTGAATAACATTCTCAATGAGGAAATACTGAGGGCTTTTCCCCTAAGATTAGGAACACAGCAGGGATGTCCACTATCACCATTGTTGTTCAACATGGTACTAGAAGTCCTAGTTTCAGCAATCCTACAACAAAACGAAATAAAATGTATTTGAATTAACAAGTCAAACTCTTGACTCTTTGCAGATGACATGATATCCTATATGGAAAACCCAGAGGACTCCACCCCAAAATTGCTAGAACTTACACAGGAATTCAGCAAAGTGGCAGGATATAAAATCAATGGACAGAAATCAGTTGCATTTCTACACCCTACCAATGAGACAGAAGATAAGGAGTCAATTCCATTTACTATTATGCCTAAAACCATAAGAAACCTAGGGATAAATCTAATCAAAGAGGCAAAAGATCTATACTCAGAAAACTATAGAACACTTATTAAAGAAATTGAAGACAAAAAAAATGGAAAAACGTTTCATGTTCATGAATTAGAAGAACAAATGTTATTAAAATGTCTATGCTGTCTAGAGCTATCTATACATTCAGTGCAATTCCTATCAGAATACCATCAACTTCTTTTCACAGAACTGGAACAAATAATCCTGAAGTTTGTATGGAACCAGAGAGGACCCCGAATAGCCAAGGGAATTTTGAAAAAGAAAACCAAAGGTGGTGGCATCACAATTTCAGACTTCAAGCTCTGTTATAAAACTGTAATCATCAAGACAGTATGGTACTGGCATAAAAACAGACACATAAGTCAGTCAAGTAGAATAGAGAACCCAGAAATGGACCCTCAACTTTATGGTCAACTAATCTTTGACAAAACAGAAAAGAATAGCTAATAGAAAAAAGACTGTCTCTTCAACACATGGCATTGGGAAAATTGAACAGCCACATGCAAAAGAATGAAACTGTACCATTTCCTCACCCCACAAAATGGATAAAAGACCTATATGTGAGACAGGAATCCATCAAAATCCTACAGGAGAACACAGGCAGTAACCTTTGTGACCTTGGCTTAGGAACTTCTTCCTAGACATATCTCTAAAGACGAGAAGCAAAGGCAAAATGAACTGTTGGGACTTCATTAAGATAAAAAGCTTTTGCACAGCAAAGGAAACAGTTGACAAAACCAAAGACAACCAACACAGTGGGAGAAGATATTTGCAAATGACATAACAGTTAAAGGGCTAGTATCCAAAATCTATAAAAAACTTATCAAACTCAACACCGAAAGAACAAATATAATCCAATCAAGAAATGGGCAGGAGAAATGAACAGACACATTTCACCAGAGATGGCGTACAAATGGCCAACAGATACATGAAAAAATGCTCAGCATCACTCAGCATCAGGGAAGTACAAATCAAAATCATAATGAGATACCACCTGATGCCAGTCAGCATGGCCAAAATTAGTAAGTCAGGAAATGATAGATCTTGGTGAGGATGCAGAAAAAGGGGAACCCTTTTACACTATTGGTGGGCATGCAAGCTGGTGTAGCTACTCTGGAAAACAGTATGGCAGGTCCTCAAAAAGTTGAAAATAGAGCTACCCTAGGACCCAGCAATTGTGCTGATAGGTATTTACCCCAAAGATACAAATGTAGTCATTCGTAGGGGCCCCTGCACCCCAATGTTTATAGCAGTAATGTCCATTGACAGAGGAATAAAGATGTGGTTTATGTATACACAAAATGGAATACTACTGTGCCGTCCAAAAATTGAAATCTTGCCATTTGCAAGGATGTGGTTGAAACTAGAGGGTATTATGCTCAGCAAAATAAGTCAGTTTGAGAAAGACAATTATATTGGTCTCACTCGTGGAATCAAAACAGGATCATAAGGGAAGAGAGGGAAAAATAAAATGATTAAATCAGAGACCATAAGAGACTTAATCATAGGAAACAAACTAAGAGTTGCTGGAGGGGAGGGATGTGGAGGGATGGGGTAACTGGGTGATGGACATTAAGAAGGGCACATGGTATCATGAGCATTGGGTATTATATAAGGCTGGTGAATTACTGAACTCTAGATCTGAAACTATTAATATATGTTAATTGAATTTAAATCATTAAAAGTGGTCGTGAAATATTCTGAAGAAGAATGAGCATTAGAGTAAGTTACTTTGTGGCCTTTGCACTGACTACTCAGAGTGCTTTTGGATTCAATTGCTGGCTTTCAAACTGTGTTCTTTGTAGGTGAAATATTGGATATGTTCTTAAGTTGTAGTAATTTGATTTCTGCTTTTTGGATAGAGGAAGTATATGTTAAAGCTTTTTAAAGTGCACATAAATGTACAGCTTGATGACTTTTCACAAACAGCATTCTCATATAACCAGTGTCCATCCCTTTCCAGGCACACCCTGACAGCCTACCAACCCTCCAGAGTGTATGCTGTCCTGATTTCTAACACATAGATTAGTTTGACCTGTTCTTAGCCTTATATAAATGGAATCATATGTACTCATTTGTGTCTAGCTTCTTTTGCTCAAATATGCTTGTGAAGCGCATCCATCTTGTTGTGTATTGTTGTAGGCCTCTCATTTTATTAATTATTTTATAGGGATCCCTGGGTGGTTCAGTGATTGAGCGTCTGCCTTAGGCCTAGGGCATGATCCTGGAGTCCTGGGATCGAGTCCCACACCGGACTCCTTGCATGGATCCTGCTTCTCCCTCTGCCTGTGCCTCTGCCTCTCTTTCTCTCTCTCTCTCTCTCTGTCTCTCATGAATAAATAAATAAATAAAATCTTTTAAATATATATATATATAAATTATATATATGTTATATATATATTATACTATTGAGAGACTATACCAGGATTTATGTATCTATTCTGATGTTCATTGGGCATTTGTGTAGTTTTTAATTCAGGGCTACTGCAGATAGTGCTGCTATGCACATTAACTGTGTATGTCTTTTGGAGAATATATATACTCATTTTTCTTGGGTTTATCAAAGAGTGCAATATTAGTCAAATATTTCAGTATTAACAAACTATTGCCAAATAGTTTGCTCATTTATATTCCCACAAGCAGGGATCCCTGGGTGGCGCTGCGGTTTAGCGCCTACCTTTGACCCAGGGCGCGATCCTGGAGACCCGGGATCGAATCCCACGTCGGGCTCCCGGTGCATGGAGCCTGCTTCTCCCTCTGCCTGTGTCTCTGCCTCTCTCTTTCTCTGTGTGACTATCATAAATAAATAAAAATTAAAAAAAATAAATATATTCCCACAAACAATAATTAAAGATACAGAATATCTATATTCTGTGTCTTCACTAACTCTCACAAGATATTTTCCATCTTTTTCATTTTGTCCAATCTGGTGAGTGGGTAGTGGTTTAATTTGCATTTTCTTGATGACTATTGAAGTTGAGCATATTTTCATACTTATTGGCCACGTCAGTATCCTTTTTTCTTAGGATCTGCTAAAACCTTTTCCCTATTTCCCCATTAGATTATAGGGTTTTTTTTAGCAGCTTCATTGAGATAGAATTTTCCTACCATTAAATTCAACCTTTTAAAGTAGATAGTTCACTACTTTTTTAGTATATTTACAGAGTTGTGCAATCATCACCAATATCTAATTCTAGAACCTTTTAATTATCTCCAGAAAGAAACTCCATGCCCATCAGCAGCTACTTCCCATTTCTCCTACCCCTTACCCTTGGCAACCACTAATCTACATTCTGTTTCTGTGGATTTGCCTTTTCTGGACATGTCATATAAATGGAATCATTCAATATGTGGTCTTCATGATTTAGCGTAATGATTTCAAGGTTTATTCATGTTATAACATGAATACGCCATTCCCTTTTGCCAAATAATATTTCTTTCTTTAGGTATATCACATTTTCTTTATTCTTTCATAAGTTGAGGAACATTTGGGTTATTTCCACTTTCTGGCTGCTATGAATAACGCAGCTGTGAAATTTGTGTACAGGTTTAGGGTGCCTGGGTGGCTCAGTGGTTGAGCATCTGCCTTTAGCTCAGGTTGTGGTCCCAGGATTCTGGGATCAAGTTCCACATCGGGCTCCCTGCCAGAAGCCTGCTTCTCCCTCTGCCTGTGTCTCTGCCTCTCTCTGTGTGTCTCTCATGAATAAATAAAATCTTTTTAAAAAGTAAAAGTAATTTGTGTACAAGTTTTTTTTTTTTTTAAAGATTTTATTTATTTATTCATGAGAGACACACAGAGAGAGGCAGAGACACAGGCAGAGGGAGAAGCAGGCTCCATGCAGGGAGCCCGATGTGGGACTCCATCCTGAGTCTGCAGGATCAGGCCCTGGACTGAAGGTGGTGCTAAGCCGCTGAGCCACCCGGGCTGCCCCTGTGTACAAGTTTTTTTTTTTTTTTTTTTTTTTAATTTTTATTTATTTATGGTAGTCAGAGAGAGAGAGAGAGGCAGAGACACAGGCAGAGGGAGAAGCAGGCTCCATGCACCGGGAGCCCGACGTGGGATTCGATCCCGGGTGTCCAGGATCGCGCCCTGGGCCAAAGGCAGGCGCTAAACCGCTGCGCCACCCAGGGATCCCTGTGTACAAGTTTTTATGTGGACATGCTTTCACTTCTCTTGTTTATATATCGAGGAATAGAATTACTGGGTCATAGGATAACTTTGTTTAACATTTGAAGATCTGCCAAACTTTCCCACAGTGACTGCACCATTTTACATTCCCACCATCAATATGTGAAGGTTTGTTTCCAACTATTGTTATTGTCCTTTTTATTTTAACAACCTTGTAGATGTGAAGTCCTATCTCATTGTGCTTTTACTCTCTCAATGATTTGCAGTAGTTATAAATCTGTTTTGGTTAGAGTTCCTTTGTTGGATGTGTATTGTATCTTTTCATTTTCTTAATTGTCCTTTGATGAGAAGTTTGTAATTTTTAGTATAGTTTATAAATTTTTTTAGCTTATGATTTGTGCTTTTTTTTTTTTTAAGGATTTTATTTACTTATTCATGAGACACACACACACACACACACACACACACACACAGAGGCAGAGGGAGAAGCAGGCTCCACTCAGGGATCTGGACATGGGACTCGATCCCTGGTCCCCAGGATCAGGCCCTGGGCTGAAGGCGGCGCTAAACCGCTGAGCCACCCTGGCTGCCCGGTTAGTGCTTTTTGTATCCAGTTTAAGAAGTCTTTTTATATTTGAAAATCTCAAAAGTATTCTCCATGTATTTCTCTAAAGGCTCAATCATTTTACCTTTATGGTTTATGGTTTTATTTTTTTATTCTACTTTTTTTTGTTATTTGATCTTCAGCTCTGTTGTCCATCTGGAATTGATTTGAGAGACATTTTTTTAAAAGATGGTTTCTCGGGCAGCCCAGGTGGCTCAGTGGTTTAGCGCTGCCTTCAGCCCAGGGTGTGATCCTGGAGACCTGGGATCGAGTCCCACGTCGGGCTCCCTGTATGGAGCCTGCTTCTCCCTCTGCCTGTGTTTCTACCTCTCTCTCTCTCTCTCTCTCTCTCTCTCTGTGTCTCAGGAATAAATAAAATCTTAAAAAAAAAAAAAAAAGATGGTTTCTCTCCAATTGCTAGCTAACATTTTATATTTTTTCTTTTTTCTTCTTCTTTTTTTTTAAAGGGTGAGAGACAATTAATACATGTTTAGAAAAATAATGTAGTGTTCAGGAATTCGTTGGTTATAAAGATTTGCCCTCAGGTGATGATTGCAGAGTTAGGAAGAGGGGTTTAAGATTTGTAGGACTCCCGAGGTGCTTGACTGACTCCATCTAAAGAGCACGTGACTCTTGTTCTTGAGGTCCTGAGTTTGAGCCCCATGTTGGTGTAGAGATTACTTAAATAAATAAATTTAAACAAAACCAAATTTTTTCCAAGCACCAAACATACCAAGTATACCATAAAAAAGAAAAAAAAGATTTGTAAGACTCCTATCATATGTCAGAGTCTTAGCTAGGCATTTCATAAACTCCTTCAATCTCTACAGTATTCTTGTAAAGTAAATGACATCATTCTTTACTTGGAAATGAAAAAATTGAAGCCCAGAAAGATAAATACACTTTCTTAAGCTCACACAGCTAGTAAGTAGGTAAAATCATGCCTCAAAACTAAGTCAGTCTGGCTCTGGAACTCTATTATCTTTTCTTTGTTCATTTTTTCCAAATCTTGTAAAATCTTAACTATTAAATTTTCTAATTTTACCTGTCCATCTTAAATTACTGTAACATTTGGCCCAATAATAGATGCTGATGACCTGTGAAAACAGGTAGGAGAGTAGGTAGGTAGGTAGGTAGATGGGTTTTATTTTTTGTTTAAGGTGGCTTGAGGGAAGCAGGCAATGAATCAACAATTGAGACATTTTGGGACAGAAAGAATTGAAGTAATAATCTGATGCTTGAAAGATTGGGTGCCTAAGAGATTCTTGTCAGTGGATAATAATGCCAGAGAATCTTGCCTGTGTGGATGTTTAATTTGCTGTGTTGCAGATCTTATTTTCCATGCTATGAAATTAAGGATATTTCCTTTAAGTATATTAGGGTCAGAGAGGGCATTTTCTAGGGCTCCCTCTGCTGGTTTCCTGTTAGTAATTAAGATACCTAGTTGCCAAAATTAAGCTGGTACTAATGATGTAAATAAATTTAGGAAAGAAGTTGATTTCAGGGTCCATTAGAGGAGATCAATGTTCGTAGCAAATGCAAATAGAAAAATAGAGGATTATTTAAGTTCATTTATTTTAGAATTCAAGTTTGGCTATTGAATCTCTTTCAAGTTATGGAGAAGACTACTTTTTTTGGCGGGGAGAAGATGAATACTAATGGTATTGGAAACTTTCTATTTCAAATAAATAGTAAAACTTTATACTCAGAGGGTAGCATGTGAAGCATCAGTATGTGGGATCAACTTTCTGAGTTGGTGATGACATTACAAAAGTACTATTTTTGGCCCTTTTTAGCTAAAAGATAAACTTCTAGCAGCAGCTTCAGTGGAGAATTCTGGGACTGGATCGTTTCTAGAAAACTTGGTTGTTTGGAAATATTCAGAGAATTAGATGATTAAATGAGGACCTTACTAAATGAGAAACGGTGGGGGGACTCCAAAGGTCTATGGCAATTACCTCTTTTCACACCCAGGGTATTTCACATAAAATTGCTAGGCAGCTATTAGGCATTTCACACCTCGTAGATCATGACTCTTTCCCAGCTAGCTGTGATTTGACCTCACTTTTCTTCTCATAATAGCTCCAGACAACTACAGTTTCCCTTTCAGAGTTGCCTTTTGAGGTGAAGTCTGTCTGCCACTTTGAGTTCTAGACATTTTGCTTGGTAATATGCAGAATATAAAATAGCCCTTATTTAAGAAAACTGATTATAAAGAATCTAAACAAGTATGTGCTGATTTTTTTTCATTAGAGCTAACACTTATAAATAATAAATCCCTTTGATATTTAACTTGTTTAATTTGCAAAAGTGATGTAGTCCCAAACTTGGAGGAAATTTTATGTAAAGCAAAGGTTAAACAGTTTTAGTTAAGCATTGAACCATCTTTATAATGGACTATTTCTTCCTGTGACAAATGAAGAAGACCTAGTTTTACTTCTTCAGGAGCAAGGATAGTATAATTTGGTTTTAAATAAATAAAAGGTAGCATTAGTCCAAGAAATAACAAATATATTATTAATCCAAGATTAAATATCATTAGTCTAAGAAGTTTGGTATTAGAGGGACAGATTCTGGGAATAATCTGGGTTCTATTGTGAAAACATTAAAATGATTTATTACTGTGTAGATCTGCTACAGATTTGTGTATGGATGAGTGTGTGCATCTATTATTTGCATGACTTCAGAATTGACTATTAGAACTGTTAGGACTGTTACAGATCATCAGCCTGCAAATATCAAGGCAAACCTCATTTTCACAGGGTAGTTTTGACAGTATAAAATAAAATCAGAATAAAAAGTCCTTAAAACATGAAAAATATTTTAGAAGAAATGCAAAGTGCATTAACTTTTTGCTGTTTCCTCATATTACTACTCTTAATAGCTCCTAATATTTTTATTACTTGTAAATTTAGAAAATTTAATAGTTAATTTTAGTCAATTTCAAATTTGGGATGCTAAATATTTGAGTTGTTGAAAAGCTAAGTAATCTTCATCTTCCATTTAAAGTCCACTGTAAGTCTGGCTCCATGCTTTTTCTCCAGTCTTCTTACCAGACTAACAGTTGTAAGATACATTTTGTTTTTTTTTTTGTTTTTTTTTTTTTTGTAAGATACATTTTGAATTTAACCTCTACCACGAATCAGCAGGACCATAGGCAAGTCATGGGATGATTTCTTTATCTGTAAATAAAGGAACTACACAAAATCTATGGTTTTAACACTTTATTTGGAGAAATCCTTTGAGAATCTAATGAAAGCTATGGATCTTTATACCTGGAGAACTGCTGATTCACACAGAATGTTACATATAATTTCAGGATCTGCAGTGTTCCCTGAAGCCATCCACACTAACTTCAGTTTAAAGAGCCCCCCTGGATTGTAGGTTTTCTGATTTCCAAAATCTATAATTCTGTATTTCTATCCCACACCATCCTGTTATCTGGCTATACTATATTATCCTTATTTTTTTCAGACTCATTCTGGAATTTGTACTCATTATCTCAACTTTCAGATGTCCTTCTTTTCCCTTTATCTGTCCTCACCTTTAAAACCCTCTACTTAGGGCAGCCCGGGTGGCTCAGGGGTTTAGTGCTGCCTTTGGCCCGGGGCCTGATCCTGGAGACCCAGGATCGAGTCCCACATCAGGCTCCCTGCATGGAGCCTGCTTCTCCCTCTGCCTGTGTCTCTGCCCTCCCCCCCCCCCCCCCGGTCTCTCATGAATAAATAAAATATTTTTAAAAATAAATAAAACCCTCTACCTAAAGCACAGTTCAAATATCTTTTTTTTTTTTTTTTTTCCTGTGAATCTTCTTCAGTCAGAATTAATTTTCTCCTTAGAACTTTGTGCTTCCTTTATAGCCCTTAACCTGTTTGGTCCTGTATTACGGTTGGAGGGCTGTGTGTCCTCTGTCTTCCCTTCCTCTTCATATCTGTTCCTTGATGAATTATAAGTATCTTGACATCAGCAGCTATGTTCCCGTTAGTTTTATAATTGAATGTGCCTTACTAGTAGTAGTCATGGAATAAATGCTTGCTAAATTAATTTGAATTTGTCACTTAGTTCTAATGACTGTCTGTTATGTCATATGCTATTTCCTGGGAAGGTTGCCTTTGTCCCCTGAAAGTAGAAAGTGGTGTGAAATAGAGAAAGAACCACATATATGAGATGAATTTAAATAATGGATTGAATTTAGGGAGCTGCAAGGGCATTATCTGGGAGAGATGAAGAGAAATGAAAGAACTTGTGTTTCCTTAGTGAAATTAGTCTATTTTTACTGAAAATAGATAGGTATTAAAATTTAGCTTACAAATTTTGATTAAGCTTTGTATTTTACATTTTTGGCACTTTTGTTTTTATAGGTACAAGAAAATTCCCCGGGACATAGAGCTGGACTGGAGCCATTCTTTGATTTTATTGTTTCTATTAATGGTTCAAGATTAGTAAGTTAAGCTTTTTGTAGTTTCAACTAAAATATTTTGTAATCTTTTGAAAATGGAATTTTTCAGATTATCTGAGGTGAATGTTTATTCATTAGTTACAATCATTAGATGGAGTATGATACCAGTTTGTAAAAATTATGTTAATAAACATGAAAATGCCAAATACAGAATACTATACCTCCCACTTCAGTGATTATCTTAGGAGAATACAATATTCCTAATATTTTTATTAGGAGACTTTTTATATGTTGAATATTCAATTTTTTAAGCGGAAAGAATTAAGATGGAAAATGTTTGCTTTCTCAATGATTTCAGACTTTTGAATGTTACTGACAAGTGGATTAGTAAAGACTCATTCTCAAATAACTTGGAACTAAATTTCATGATATATAAATAATGTTTTTAGAAACAGAGAGGTATGTTCCAAAAGTACAGAATTAAAACCACCTTTTATAAGTTGCTTTCAGTTTACTTGTAGTAAAGTCTTAAAGGAAATATATAATTTCAGCAAAGGAAATTCTCATGACAGTGGCTACTTGGTTTATTTTTTCACAGCAGTTTTAAGTTTTTGTTCATTATTTATCAGCATCTCCTACATAATGGCCTTTATTCATTTTTGTAATGAAATATTTAACATGCTGCTTCCATTTTTCTTTGCTGCCAATTCCTAATAAATAAATAAAGTGTGTATATAGGAGTGCTGTCCAAAATTAAACCACAACCTCAGCAAATGTTTTAGATTTTAAAATCAAAGTCATACCAACTCTGTTAGTAATATGACTTTTTAGGGAGTATTTCAGTTTTATAGCACTAAAGTCAAGATCACTTCAAATAATGTTGGGTTGCAAAATCTATAATCCATAGTCAGCTATTAGAAAAAAGTCTGAAGTTGGCAACATAGGAGTTCTTAATTTTTGACATTCACTCCAAGAAACATTTGAATGTTAATGAAAGCTTTACCTGTTGGATGTTTTATTTAGGTTGGTTATTAACATTTCTCCAGTAGGGCCATAGGATGCTTATTAAGCTGGGATAATTAATGCTAATTTTTTATTAAGAGAAATGATTTCTATGTGTTCACAGAATAAAGACAATGACACTCTTAAGGATCTACTGAAAGCAAATGTTGAAAAGCCTGTAAAAATGCTTATCTATAGTAGTAAAACACTGGAGCTGCGGGAGACCTCCGTTACACCCAGTAACATGTGGGGTGGCCAGGGCTTGTTGGGAGTGAGCATTCGTTTCTGCAGCTTTGACGGGGCAAATGAAAACGTTTGGCATGTATTGGTAGGTATCAACTTTGACCTGTTACTTACAGTTTAAGAAATGATATAGAAAGGTGCTGTATTCATCTTTGTTGGATTTTAGAGTTTTAGGCTATTTTTGGTTTCTGAAAATTAGAATTCCTAGCTATGGTTAACAGTTTTTAATAATTTAGGAAGAGAAGTAGATATAGATGGCTAAGAACTATTTTTCTAGTGATTCATTCATTAGAAGGAGAAATGTTAAAGCAGATAGCTACAGATAGCTAAAATAATATTTTTAATTTTTATTAAATGTGATTTTTAGCTAGTGATTTAAATATATATATTCTATAGTTTCTGACATCTGACATGTGAATAAGATAGAAATAAAAGGGTTTTTTAAATCACTAAAATTAAGGACTATGAACCATAAAATTTGGAAGATTATTTTATATACATTATTTTTGGGTGTGGTTTTTTTTTGTGTTATTCTAGGAAGTAGAATCAAACTCTCCTGCGGCATTGGCAGGCCTTAGACCTCACAGTGATTATATCATTGGAGCAGATACAGTCATGAATGAGGTAATTGTTGTGTTTATTAGTAATGAAAGTTACGTAAAATTTTCTCATTAACGTTTTAAAGTTCAGAAGTATATTTGCATACTTCACATTTAGAGTTGAAATTTAAGTCTTTGCTAATCAAGATAACTTATGTGTCGGTGTTAAACAGAACACTTGGGAGGTGTCTTACAGGGTATGGCTGTGAGGAAAAATACATACCGTGTGGCAATCGTACAGATTTTGTGTATGATATACATAGTCTCTTACAGGAGCACCTGGATGGCTCAGTCACTTGAGCATCCAACTCTTGATTTTGACTCAGGTCATGATCTCGAGAGATCATAGGATGGAGTGCTGCACAGGGCTCTGTGCTCAGCGAGGAGCCTGCATGGAGATGCTCTCCCTCTGCTGCTCCTCCCACTCTTGAACGTGCATGTGGGCGCGCTCTCTTCCTCTCAGATCTTTTAAAAAAAAAATCTCTTGCATACCTCAAGACTAAATCAGGTGCTCATTTTGGTTATTGATTTCATTTTCTCTTCCCCTTTTTAAGGGAACAAAATTGGCTCAGCTATCTTAATAGATCCTTTTCCTTGTCTGTCAGCTATTGGAAGTATATATTGCTAAATCGAAAATGAGAGAAAAAAAAAGAGGCCCAAATGACCAGGTTTTAATAATGAAGAGTAGGGGCACCTGGATGGCTCAATCAGTTGAAAGTCCAACTCTCGATTTTGGCTCATGTCATTATCTCAGGGTCATGAGATCAAGCCCTGTGTTGGGCTCCGCAGGAAGTTGTCTTGAGTTTCTCTCTCCCTCTCCTCCTGCCGCCCCACTCTGTGTGCATGCTCGCTCTTGCTCTCTCTCTCTCTCTCTCTCTTGAGATCTTTAAAAGAAGATAATGAAGAGTAAAAGAAGAATATGTAGAATCTGGGAGTAGAAGAGTTTTGGGTGTAGAGTTTTACTAAAATTACTGACTAGGTCTTAGGGGACTGGAGATGAGGCATTACACATAGGGGATAGGTAAAATATTTGAAACCTTGTTTGGAATATCTTTTTTAAGGAACATATTTTATGTCTGGCAGCAGGGCCCACAGTCTGTACTTTTTAAAAAGTTTTCCAGGTGATTCTGGTATTAGTCAGGTTTGAGACCCACTGTTCTAAAGTTCAGTAACAAAAACAAAAATGTTTTCCCCCTATGATGCTTTTGCAGTCTGAAGATCTGTTCAGCCTCATTGAAACGCATGAAGCAAAACCATTGAAACTTTATGTGTACAATACAGACACTGATAACTGTCGAGAAGTGATTATTACACCAAATTCTGCATGGGGTGGAGAAGGCAGGTAAGGTGGTTTTTTAGACTAAGTTGTGATTGCTTAAACTTACAGTAAATATTATAAACATCATTGCTTTTATTTTGAAACAGTTTATTAGTTTATTATAAGATTTGTCTCTAGAAAAGGAAAGAGCTGACCTAGAATATTGAAACCAGTAATCCATTTTTTTTAAAGCACATGTTAGGGTAGTGTGGTATATATACTACCGTCCTTTTCTTTACTGTTCTAAGAGCAAACAGCCTTGTTTTATTTTGTTATTTTAATAAAATAGTTTTCAGTTTTATTTTCCCAGTTCCCCTCCCCAACAGTGGGATAATGCAAGTGTAAATATCTCTAGCTGCTGGGGAAATTTCTTAGCACTTTATGGAAACTGTTGACTTTCAAAAATGGAGAGACTGGGGATCCCTGGGTGGCGCAGCGGTTTGGCGCCTGCCTTTGGCTCAGGGCGCGATCCTGGAGACCCGGGATCAAATCCCACATTGGGCTCCCGGTGCATGGAGCCTGCTTCTCTCTCTGCCTGTGTCTCTGCCCCTCTCTCTCTCTCTCTCTCTCTCTCTGACTATCGTAAATAAATAAATTAAAAATTAAAAAAAAAAATGGAGAGACTGATTTCAACCAAAAGTTAGACAAAATTGCAACAACAATAAAAACAACATAGAAGATTAAGCCAAGGAGAGAAACAGACTGTAGAAAATCAGTTTTCCAGGACTGTTCATCAAGTCAGTTCCCTATTTCAAAAAAGCCAAAGGAAAACACGAAGACTTAACTTTGCTTCTTTAGGTCTTTCATGTTGTTTAAATTGTACAACTTCTTCGTTATTTTGAAAGGCTTGTGTAATTGAGGAATTCTTGAGCATAAGCCATAATTGTAGGAAAGCCTAGGGTTTGGAAACTTTTCTTTTCTCTTTTTTTTTTTTTTGGAAACTTTTATAAGTATTTTGTAAAAGTTCCAACATTTGCTGGGAAGAGGATGACTTAGTTGAGACAGAGAAAAAGAAAGACCCTATTTATCTTTCCCCACACTACCTGAGATTCTGTAGCTGACTATATGTTGCAACCAGAAACCTGGCTTGTTGCAATTTGAGAAAATAGATAGAGGTATCATCTTAAGAATCTGGACTATCTAGAGCAATTCCTGATCAAGTTATTGTCTATTGTCCAGGTTTGTAAACACAGAAATATGATCTCAAGGCATTCAAAATTGACTCCTTTCAGAGGGGACTGCCTTATATAAATAAAATTTGTAGAGCAGCTGTTGTATTTATTAGATGGTAAATTTTTAAGTTTATAGTGGAAACATTTCCCCTGTCCAGTTAGAAGAGTACTCAGAATAGTATCACAAGAGTACTCGGGGGCAGCCTGGGTGGTTCAGCGGTTTAGCGCCGCCTTCAGCCCAGGGCATGATCCTGGAGACCCGGAATCGAGTCCCACATTGGGCTCCCTGTGTGGAGCCTGCTTCTCCCTCTGCCTATGTCTCTGCCTGTCTCTCATGAATAAATAAATAAAATCTTTAAAAAAAAAAAAAAGTATTCGGTAAATATGGAATCAAAGTACAAGGAAGAGGGGCATCTGGATGCAGGTTTAGTATCTACGTTTGATTCGGGTTGTGGTCCGGGGGTCCTGGGATCGAGTCCTGATTCAGGCGCCTTGCAGGGAGTCTACTTCTCCCTCTGCTTATGTCTCTGCCTCTCTCTCTCTGTGTGTGTCTCTCATGAATAAATAAATAAAATATTTTTTTTTAAAAAAGTACAAGGAAGAAATTCTGATGATGAAGTCCAACTGCAAAGAACATCACTAATTCTTTAATGTTTCATCTTGCTAAGTACTGCTACGTGCTTGTTCTTGGAGCCCTTTTCTAGGCTCTGACAATTGTTCCTTTTCTTTAGAAGATATTTTTCTTTTTGACAAGGTTTAATATCATTGATCAGCCATTGCTTTAGACAGATCCATATAGACCATTTTCCTGAGTCTTCCCATTTGACAGATGTGTGTCTCTGGGTTTCATTCCTTATTTAGAGGCTGCTCAGATTTCAGCATATTTCTCTTAGCTTCAGTCTTGGGTTATCTTTAAGTTTGCAGAGGGTCTCACTGTAGCCTCAGTGCTTTCTCTACAACCACTTATTATTTTGATTAATAAGAACCTTGTTTTAAAATGCCCTTACCTCTGAAAGGCTACCATTGATCAGTTTAAATTATTTAATCTTACTTTCTTCCTCTAAATCTGAGATCTAGTTCAGTAAGGATTGCAGATTTGATCATAGAATGGACGAAAAGGGAGCAAAGGAACAAGTAATTTTGTAATATGAAGCATCATTGTAAAATCAGATTTGAATTCAGAAGAGCTGGAGTTGGCCACTGCTTGCTCTCCCAGCTTTTGGTGGTGTAGTATCCACAGAAATAACAGATGCCTTGGCAGGAGGGAGGCACAGAGATACCTGTGTGTGGCCTTCTCAGAAAGTATCAAGTAGTTTGGGAGATAAAAGTAATCATGATGGAAACCGAAGGTGGAATCTGATATGAAGGACATGTCATGGTCAGGAATTTGGATACACCTCGGGCAGTGGGACCGTGAAATATTGTACCTGTGGGGGTCATTGGTTCCAAACAGAAACCAGTTGTTGTCATAAGCAGACATGAATTTATTATTGTAGAATTTCTCATATAATCAAAGAAACAGCTAAAGAATCAGACATGGGAAGGACAGGACTTAACACTGCTAGGGAGTTAAAAAGGAAGGAAACTGGCAGTTTTCATTAGTACTCTAAAGGGATGGATAAAGCCTTTTTGTTTTTTCTGTCACTCACGAGATTTGCAGCCATGGACAAGAGGGGTGAATTGGCATGGTTTTAGTTATGAGCCATTTCTTGGTTTGGACAAGGCCCCCTGACTGACAATCCCACCAACACTGCACACAGTGTGAAGAAGTAATTCTCCAAAGGGAAAAACGAATATTGGGAGGCCAGCAGACTGAACAGAAGCAATGTGATTATGTCTTATTAGAAAGATGCCTCTGGTGGCAGTGGGAGGATGAAGTAGAATAAATCTGGATTAGTTTGGATTGATTTGTGTCAGGTTCTGAAATTCAACTAGGGGCTTTATAAATGACATCATTGTACAGAAGTGCTTGGAGCTTTTCAGTGGAAAGGCTGCATGTCATTCATTCAGCAAATAATTATTAGGTGTCTGCCATGTGCCAGGAACTGTTATGGCAGTAAACAAAACGAGGTCTCTGCCCTCAAGGACCTTAACATTTTGTTGGGGGAGACAGAAATAAATGTGCAGTGTTGTTAGTTGATGATAAATACTTGAAGGAAAATAAAGAAGAGTAAGGGTCGTGTCTGTGGTGGAGGGAAGGGTGCTGTTTTATGAAGTGTGGTCAGAAGAGACCTCTGATAGGATGACACTGTTTAAAAGAGTGGAAATTGGTTTTGTATTTCAAAACCTCAGAGAAATGTTAGTTGTGATTGATAACAATAACTTTAAGAAAAAAAAATTTTTTTTTGTAGCCTAGGATGTGGCATTGGGTATGGTTACTTGCATCGAATACCAACACGCCCATTTGAAGAAGGGAAGAAAATTTCTCTTCCCGGACAGATGACTGGTACACCTATTGCTCCTCTTAAAGATGGGTTTACAGAGGTAAGACAACTTTACTACCAATGATATCATAAAATTTCCAGTAAAATGAATCGTGTCAATATGTATGGTGGTAGCGCTAATGAAGGTAGGGCAGGCGATGAGTTAAGTGTTGACCATGTTGAATTTGAAGTTCCTGTAGGGATATCCAGCTGGGTAGCCTTATGGATCTGGATTTCGGGAACCAAGGAGAAGGCCAGAGATACAGATTTGGGAATCATCAGCAAAGGGAGGGTAATTTAACCTAATGAATGAACAGTGATAAAAATCGTCAAGGAATTGGGTTTGGGCGGGTCAGAGGACTGAGGTTGAAATTTTGAACATTCCTAATATTCAAATGGATGAATAGAAAAGGGATCCAGCAAAAGACGCTTGGGAGAAGTCCAAAGGGAGGACAAAGCTTCAAAAAAAAAAAAAAAAAAAAAGGCACATCAGCTATGTGAGGTACTGAGAGGAGTGAAAAATACATGTCCTGGGCAGGGCAGTTGTGTCAAGTCACAGGGGACAGAGGGCAAATAGTGGGTGATAAGGTGAGATGATGAGAGCTGATGCTTGCTGTTTCAACAAATTTAACTGGGAAGGCAGAGCTAAATGCTGTGTGAGGACTATTACAGGATTAAAATGAAACTTTAAGGAATAAGATATTTGTGCAGGCTTATAGGCTTTTAAAATGTTTTCTGTGCAAGCCTCACAGGACAGTTAACTCTTCTTTGCATGAATAAATAAAAAAACAGACATTGAGAAAGGAAACGCTACTGTTGTAAAGAAAGGGCTGCCACCACTGTCATTTTATGGGACACAGTTTGGCCATCCCCAATTCTAAAGAAAGGGAAGAGGAGCTACTAAGAAAGTGGAACCTTTCCTCACTCCTCAGCCCTGCCATAACCTGACAGCCAGAGCCCATGTGGTTACATGTTCAGATTCCTGCTGCCATGTCTGCTGCTCCTTGTCCGTGGTTCCTGTCCTGGATAAGCCTGTGGGCAGTATGAGAAGACCAGTGGGTGAAATGGCAGCTAGTGAAAAGGGCGGGGATTCAGGTTGTGTTGGGATGTGCCGAGGGCACTGGACCTGACAGAAATTGGAGGATCCCGAGGTGAAACTGCCCATCCACAGAATCCACGTAGACTCAGCCCTCCCCCAGCTTGGAAGGTAGAGGTCTGGCTGCCCCACTCATTCATTGATGAGAAAAGATGAGATAGCCTCATGCAGTTACACATCTTGAGACACTTGTAAGGACGCTACCATGGTATTAAGGCTTTGAGCGTTTTCTTCCACGAACAATGAAAGTTAAAAACTGGCTGAGAACTCAGACAAGAGGAAAGTGGTGGGGTTTTAAAGGTAGAGTAAAAATGATTACGGCTATGAAGGAAGAAAAAGGAGAATCTCCCCCTAGTATGGAAGTAACTAGAGCAGTGTGTGTAATGGGGGAGATGCCACATGTCAGGAGACTGGAAGTGACAGGATGGGGAAATTTTATAGTGCATGGTCCTGGACATGTAACAAAAATAGGAAGGAGCGTCTGATGGCGGAAGTGCCAGGTGAAAACTGTTGACAGCTAGTATGATCAAAAAAGGTGTCTGTTAAGAAATAAAACAGATGAGCAAATGGGAAAAGAAAAGAGACAGGCAGTCCAAGAAACAGACTCTTAACTCTGGAGAACAAACAGATCCTAACCAGGGGGTTGGGGTGAAGGAGGCACCCGGTACGGAGGCAGTGACCCACTATCTGTACACCTGAAGCTCCTGTTATGCTGTATGTTAACTAACTGGAATTTAAATAAAAACTTTCTGGGACACCTGGGTGGCTCAGTGGTTGAGCATCTGCCTTCGGCTCAGGGCGTGATCCCAGGATCCAGGATCGAGTCCCACATCAGGCTCCCCGCAGGGAGCCTGCTTCTCCCTCTGCCTATGTCTCTGCCTTTCTCTCTGTGTCTCTTATGAATAAATACATCTTTAAAAATAAATAAATACACACATACATACATACATACATACATACATACATACATACTTTCTTTAAAAAAGGTATCTGTAGGGCAGCCCTGTGGCACAGCGGTTTGGCGCTGCCTTCTGCCCGGGTCGTGATCCTGGAGTCCCGGGATCGAGTCCTGCGTCGGGCTCCCGGCATGGAGCCTGCTTCTCCCTCCTCCTGTGTCTCTGCCTCCCTCTCTCTCTCTCTCTCTCTGTCTCTCATGAATAAATAAGTAAAATCTTTAAAAAAAAAAAAAAAAAAAGGTATCTGTAGGACCTAAGATAGTATCTGTATTTTCTTTCAAGTGAACTTGAGTAATTTTTTCTTTCTTTCGTTTTTGGCAGGTCCAGCTGTCCTCAGTCAATCCCCCATCTTTGTCACCACCAGGAACTACAGAAATTGAACAGGGTCTGTCTGGACTTTCTATTAGTTCAGCTCCACCAGCTGTCAGTAATGTTCTCAGTACAGGTGTGAAGAAATTATATTCTCTTTTCAGCCTACTTTCTTTTTACATGATACTCTTTTCTGTCTCAAGCTAGAATTTTAAAAATTAATGCCAGTGTACTTTGAAAACTGTAAATATGCTCTGCATTTAAACCTCTTCTCAGTATATTTTAGAGTCTGGGCTTCTCTTAGATTGGAAAAGTGGTAGAGTCAGGACTGTACCTTTAAATTCTGTTTACTTGCTCTATTTACTCAACAGATGTTTGCAGTATTCTCTGTGTAGTAAACACTGGAGATACAAAAGTGAGCAGGACACCATTCTCTCCCTGGGGGTTAAGTCTTGCTCAGTGGACACATGTATGTCTTCCTCCCTGTCCTTATTTCTTGTTCTACCCAGTACAGTCCTTCCTTGGTTTAGGTTTTTTCCAACAGCTTCATCAATATATAAATCACGTACTATATCACCCATTTTTCAGTGTATTTGCAGAGTTGTGCAACTATCGCGTCAGTCAATTTTAGAATACCTCATTACCCCAAAAGAAACCCTATGCCCTATCAGTCACTCACGGTTTTCCCCAACCCTTCAGGCCTAGACAATTCCTAGTTTACTTTGTTTTTCTGTGGATTTGCCTAATCTAGACATTTCATGTGATATGCATGGTTTCTGTGACAAACTTCTTTCACTTAGAATAATGTTTTCAAAGTTCACTTGTGTGGTAGCATATATTAATACTTCCTTTTTATGGCTAAATATTATGTTCCATCATATGGACTCCACATTTTATTTATCCATTTATCAGTTGTGGGACATTTAGGTTGTTTTTACTTTTTGGCTGTTAGGAATAATGCTACTATGAACATTTGTGTACAAGTTTTTGCGAGAACCTGTGTCTTCATTTTTCTTGGTTATATTCCTAGGCATTGGATTGCTTGGTCACATGATCTAGATTTTGATATTTCTGTAGAGTTTATTTTTCCATTGCCTTTTTTAAAAACACCTGTTTTCTGATTTTGTTTCTTCATAATACCAAGAGTATATTTTTACTCAATAAATGTTGACCAAGTGAAATACTGACATAGTTTAGTTTTATTTCATTAATACTTATTCTTGAGCTCCTTTTGATATTTGTGTTCTAGTAGAATATATTCTACTTGGTCTTGGAATGGACTTAATAGATGCATTCACCAAGATGTAGGTATGATCTCTGTACGTGGTCCCCTTGTTCAAATCCCAGCCCTTTTCACAGTCTTTATTTTTGTTCCCAAAGATAAGTTCTAGATATAATTTAAAATTTCAATTTTTTTAGAATTCAAAATTTCAGACATAGCCAAAAGTAGACACCACGGTATTATGAACCCCCACCACCCAGCCTCACCAGTTTGCACTATGGTGACATGCTTCTGTACCTCCTACTCTTTGCTGTTTTTCACCCCGGCTTTTTTTAAATATAATTTGCATACCATAAAATTAACTCACTGTACACATACAACTCAGTGATTTTTTAGTAAATTTATGGAGTTGTGCAGTCATCACCACAATCCTGGTTTAGAACATTTCCTAGAGGAAATGAAATATGAATGTCATCAATATCAAGTCATAGATCAATTGGGAGGGAATCGAAAGTTTATTTCATTTGAGTGGCTTTGGAATCCTTTTGTCTGTTGTGATTTTTCTCTTGGATTCCATCAGATGGTCTTCTAGTTTATTCCTGAATAGACTTGTACAGGTGCAAACTGTTCTGTGTCTGAATAATTCTTTTCTCTTTTGAAGTATTCCAGTGCCGTATCAGAGCTCTTCTGATTTTGAAATAGCTGACATCTCTCTTCAAATCTCAGTTTCTTTTTGACATTTTAAATCTCCCCTCATTACATCATACTTACACTTGTATTGTCTTGTAAGCACATGCACTGAGATCCCTGGCCTTGTTCTACTGTAGAGAAATGGCTTCTTGAATGTTAAAAGACAGAAATGTAAATCAGTTGCTCAGAAGACACTGAAATCAACATCTTCACTTTGAGTAAATCAATTTAAAAAGTGAATATTCTAGCAACGTGACACACTTTTATTTTTTATTTACCTGTCTTTTTTAATTAAATTGCTGCAAAGTAGCCCAGTAAGTAACTGTAGAAACATTAAAAGTGTTTTTAAGAAAATAAGAAAACTTTGGATTTGCAAATTTGGGAATTATAATATTTTAGAAAATGAAGAGATCATTTTGAAGTGATGTTAATCAGTACGACCTTTTCAGTGCAGTCCCTCGTGTTTCCTGTCCCCTCCCATGCTTGATTTTTCTGCAGATAACTCACACCATTTTACACATGCTGTGTATTTTACTTTTTTAACATCAGTCTCCCTTTTCCTGCCCCTCATCAGAATATATCCTGAAGGTAGGAATTTGTAATTTCTTTATGCTATAGAGTGCCTCAGTGCCTAGAACAATGTCTGATATTCAATAGGTGCCCTCCAAAACTTTGAATGAACATATCGGTCACCCAACTTTTCTGCGAATCTGATAAAAGCAAAGAACCCTCCTCTACTTTTACATGCCTCCCATTGCTACAGAAAAGAAAATACACGAGAAAAATAAAGAATTAACTGTCTGAAAAGTGTTGCTTCATACTTTGAGGCACAGTTCATTTCTGCTTACCATATTTTAGCAGATTTCTGTAAGACAGAATCTGGAATCCATATGCATTACTCCTGTTGTTTGGACAGCAGAACCTCTCATATGAGTGAGTAGGTGGTAAACATTAGTAGATAACCTTCATCATTTAGTATCCTAAGAGTTACTTGCATTTGAGAACGTAACCTCCTCAAGCTGACGTTAGTAAAAAGACTTCAGAGGAGTGTCACAGAACCTAAAGAGCAAGAGGAAACGGAAATTCAGGAAACCAGGTCATTCTCCATCTCTGGAGGCCCGCATACTCTTGTCTTTTTCAGGCCATCTGCATCATCTCCCCTCTCACAGACCAGCATTCGTGGTTTCACAGAGCATGTGCCCCCACTGCCCCCAGCAGCCTTAGGTTTATGTGACGTCTGGTGCAGGAGTCCAATAGACATTGACTAGACTCTTTGAGTCCCATTTCTGAATTTCTGAGACAGTTTTCTAATCTAGCCCTGCTTAGGTCTGGAGTGTGTGTGTGTGTGTGTATAAAATTCTTGTCCAGAGAGCTTAGCTGGAGTGGGTTTGCAGAGCCTTCTACCCTCTTAGGCCGCACTCTGGTAACAGTCTTCAGTAAAGGCCACAGGCCAAGTATGCTGACCAGCTAAGACAGTGAGGCAGCCTGAAACTAGGACTGAATGAAGTCCCAGTGAACGAAGACCTTGCCATACTGGGAAGGGGAGGGGACTGAAGACTCTCCTAATAACATCTGTCCATTCTTTATCAACTGAATTTGTTAGATATTTTTTTAAAGATCATGTTTTTGTTTTAGGTGTACCAACAGTACCATTATTGCCACCACAAGTAAACCAGTCCCTCGCTTCTGTGCCACCAATGAACCCAGCTACTACATTACCAGGTAAGCAGCAGGAGACCAGAGATGTATGTGGTAATAATAACATTCCTAGTACTGTGCATCTTTAAAAACAGTGAAAAAATCTTATACCTGTGTGGTGATTTTTTTGTCTTTTAATCTCATTTTATCTTTGCTGTAACTTTATGATAAATTAGAGCAAGTGGCAACAAGCTGTCAGGTACCAGCTGTTAGCTTTGAGCTCAGGCTCCTTATGCTCAGCCAGCTACCCATCCAATGCAGCATGAGGCAGGAAGGAGGAATGTGTAAAAGTTCTGTCCTTCAGTGCTTCCTTAGTTGGGGCTCTCTAGTAGTTCTTCAGAGGAATAGGCATCCTGTCCCGAAAGAGAGCGTTCCATATTAGGTTGTTCAGAAGCTCTAACATTAAGTTAAATTTTTATATTTCTTACTGTTCCCAGTGAAGACCAAGTGTCTTTATCCATCAGATAACAATCAAATATTATTTCAGAGATCAAATATACTTGTACTGTGAGAGCCTTTAATCGTATGACTAAAGATGTCATTACACAGACATACTAAACCATTAATAAAATGTGTACACAGATACACAGTGGCAGAGAAGTATGGTAAAATGTTGACGTGGGAATTTGAATGAAAGGTATGTGTGGGATTTCCTTATTTAAACTACTCACGCAACTCTAAGTCTGAAGTTATTTCAGGAAACAAAATATTAAAAAGCCAGAGGGACTGTAAACCTCAGCCATCAAAGAGAATTCTGTTTAGTTGCATTTACCGCCGCACTAGCTGAGCTCCATCAGCCCTTTCTCTACGGCACGCAGGCCGTGGTCATTCTGGCTCTCAGATCTGCAAGTCCTCGTGTGTTTTAACACTTGCCTACTGAGCCATCCAATCACTTAGATCACTTAGGTACAGAAAGACATTTCACTTAAGTGAGATGTTTCGCTCTTGTTAATGTCAGACACAGAACTGCCACCCAGTAAGTGGACGTCTGGTGTTCTCACTTTGAAGTGGGTAGTATTCTTTTCAAAACACAAGGATTGAATGTTTTCCCCAGAGGAAGTAGTTTACCTTCTGTTCTCTGCCTTCTCTCTAGGTCTGATGCCTTTACCAACAGGACTACCTAACCTACCTGCCCTCCCCAACCTCAACCTTCCCACACCGCACGTCATGCCAGGCGTCAGCTTACCAGAACTCGTGAACCCGGGTATGTTGCCCATCCTGCCTTCCTAGGACTCTGTCTAATAAAAAGCTTTTATCCAGGAAAGCAGATCCTCTATTGCACTTTTTTTCTGGAAAGGTTAGATCAGTTTAACAGATTTCAGCTGCTTCAAATAAATATTAATCTCTTTTATCTAAAAAGCTTAAAAAAAGAAGAGAAAATATTTTTGTGATTCTCCTCCTTGGCCGCCTCTTCTCCATTTTCCTCTCCTTGCACCCTGACAGCCCAAGTAGCATAAAGACAATTGCAGAAATAAAGCCCAGTGGTGTGGGCATTGCTGTAACTGCTGCGGACAGAAGGCATGTGCAGCTCACCCCGTGAGCGTGCATGGACTCCCCATGACTCTCCTGTTCTGGGCGGCTGCCAGTGGTGCTTGTTTGGAGCAGCCAGGCCGAGGACCTTGGGCTGGGAGATTCTCATCCTCGTTCAGCTGGCTGCATTTGTTATTTGATGAATCTTCTCTGTTATTAACAGATGTTTTTATCATCAAAACTATTGAGATAGTTTAGCTACAAATAGTTAAGCTAGCCAATATTCAATTGTTTACACTCAGATTTAATGCACTGGTGGAAATGAAGCAGCAGAGGGCCCAATAAATCTACTCTTCTGGTTAATGAGTACCCACATCACCTTTAACTTAGAGGTGGCCGCAGGTCAGGGCTGTCATTTCCTAATTTCCGTAGCTAGGCCCATGAGTGATGTCGCTGAGCGTACGTTGTCCTGTTTCTGTCCGGATTATAACTGCCCCTGCCGTGCCGCTCCCTATCTGCATGTGTGCATTCCCTGTCCCCATTAGCCTGTTTGCTTTTCAGCACAGTGGTTTAAAAAACAAAGGAAGACTGTAAACTCTACCATTTACTTATCTTAGCACTCCCTTTGTTTTTTCTTTTATGCCCTGTATTCTTGGCTTCTTCTGCCCTTTCCCCCAAATTCACAAACTCTTAAGAGCTTTGAGGGTTTTGCCAGCCGCGTGGTTGCTCTGAATGCGTTGTACATCCTACCTTTCCTTGATTTCCTAATACTTTTTCTTCATTCTGCAGTTCAAATGCTTGAAGTGTATTATTGGTCACAGTAAACCCACCAGGTGTAATGGTTGCTGGTCAGTCGCAGGGCTTGACCCGAGGCTGGGTACTTGCGGGGGTGCTGGGCCGCCCCCCGCCCTTGCTGCTGTCTGTCCAGAGGGCAGCTCCGCCTCGGCCTCACCTGCCAGGGTGAACGGGGTTCTCCTGTCCTATCCGAGGGTGGCCGCTTTGCCTGCTGGGTGTGCTTCTGTCTGTTCTGACTGGGAGACTCACTTCTCTGGAGTGGCTGAGCCACGGGGAGGTTCTGGAGTGGAGAAGCCCAGAACCGGTCCTCCTGGCCAGCTGCTCTTGTGACGGGTGTTTAACTCTGGCCTGGCTTCTGCCTGAGGATACGCAGAGGTTGTGATTTGTGTTGTCTCTCCTTGGCTTCAGTTCCCTAATGAAATGCAAATTAAAACAGTCATGTGATGATGACTACTGCTTTTTTAGTGCTGGGAGGATGTGTGATCTCTGCCGTTTTTGTCCTAGGTTTGCCACCTCTTCCTTCCTTGCCTCCCCGAAACTTGTCTGGCATGGCACCTCTCCCCATGCCATCCGAGTTCCTCCCGTCATTCCCTTTGGTTCCAGAGGTGTCTTCTGCAGCAAGCTCAGGGGAGCTGCTGCCCTCCCTCCCACCCACCGGCAGCCCGCCCTCCGACCCTGTCACAACCACCGCAAGGGCAGATGCTGCCTCTGCACCCGCACCCACACCCACACCTGCTGGGGATGCAACGCCTCCCACTCACAAGGCCCCCGGCGCTGTCGAGGACAAAGTCTGCGAATCCACCCCGACCAGCGAGAAGCCTGTCTCCGCAGTTACGGATGCAAGTGCCTCCGAGTCACCCTAACTTCGAACCGGTCTTCGGAAGCGGCATGGTGGGCTTCCCCAACTGCGGGAGCGTGTCTGGAAATGCAAACTATCATTAATTTCACACTAGTTTGTACCGTATCTGTAGGCATCCTGTACATAATTCTAAGGGGAAAACTAAGGAAGAGGACGTGGGCTTGGGGCCTGCCGAGTCGGGGTGGGGCCCACAGGCAGGGTTGGGAAGTGTCAGAGTGCTTGTATTTTAAAACAACCAAAAAGAATTGTAAGAGTGGCTTGCTGCCAGGTTTCCACTGCCATTCTTGGGTGTATACATCTTTGGGAAAGGTGGTGACAGGGCATCCGCTAGGCTCCCTGTCGCCCTGCTGCTCCTTCTGTAAGAAAATGAAATATTTTATGCCTAGTACTCACACGCAACATTTCTTGTATTTTGTAAATCGTTTTTTGAGAATGCAGACCACCTCACTAAATGGTGAAAGGAAAAGCTATTTTACTTTTGGTCTCTGTGAGTCACATCCCTCTAAAGGTTTACATGAAAATTCCAACTAAAGATGTTTGTTAAAAGTTACACAATGTGCACTATTAATTGAACATCTTTTTATTCAGCCTATACACAGATCTTTGTTTAGAGCTCTCAGAATTACTCAGATAACATTTTGTAACTGCTGCTGTTGCTTTATACGTCCACCGTAAAAATGGCATTTAAAAAGAAATAAAGGAGATGTTGCACAGTTTTAAACCAGAAGGTGGCACTTTGTGGCTACTTATAATATTATAGCTCTACTGGAAAACATAGATACAGCAATAAATTACAGTAATTTTATTTTTTCTTCTTGTGGTGCATTTAAATGATGACTCTTAATTACCATGTATGCTCTTGTCACTCTCCAGTATGTCACACATCTTTAATGTAATTTTTCATGTCTTATGTTTGCTTTTTCTTAAGTTTTCTAAGAGATGGTAAGTTAAGTGGAATTGATTTATTGAATGAAATTAAATGCATATTATATCTGTTTTTTAAATAAGAAAAAAGAGGTTCATCAGTTATTGACCTGGTGGTAGCATGAATGCCTAAGGGAGCTGCACCGTGGTTCACCTGCAGTTCCTCAGCCAGAAACTAGACTTAAGTGGCACCGACCCATTGCCCTCATAGGGGGCCCAGCACCAGCCAGTATTTAGGGTGTATCTGCTTCTGGAGCCAGGTGTGTACTTAAAGCTCAGCTCCAACTCTAAGCATAGCTCTTTTTGTTCGCATTGTAAATATTTCTAGAATATTTCTCGCAATAATCCTGTTTTTTGAAAAAGAGCTTATAACAGGAAAAATCTTCACAGGCATATAACAGGTAGGAAAAGTATTTAAATGTTAGAATTTTTTAGTTTCCAGGATAGGAGGAGGTTGGGCAGTTGTTATTACATTCTAAAAGATGCTCATATTTTTAAAAAACGTCCGGGAGATACCTTAGTGGAAAGTACATAAATACATTTAAGCTTTAAAAGTGATTTATTTTTATTTTTATTTTTTTTAAGATTTATTTATTCATGAGAGAGAGGCAGAGACCCAGGAGGAGGGAGAAGCAGGCTCCATGCTGGGAGCCCCATGCGGAACTCGATCCCGGGACTCCAGGATCACACACTGCGCCAAAAGCACACTCAGCTAAACCGCTGAGCCACGCAGGGATCCCTTAAAAGTGATTTAAAAAACAAAAACAACCCAGCAATTCTTCCAATGCAGTGATTACTTTTGTGAGGTCACACTTCTCATTTGAGAAGGACAGTCCTGGACCGTCTTTCCAGAAGAACATCCATACGCATATATAAAACCTAAGCTCTGAAGAGAGAGGGGTTCTTGGCGTTCATTTGAAGGATGGGCACAGACTTGGCCTATGGTGGCTCATTGAATCTTCTTGTACAAAACACTTATTTTAGATAATCTCTGCTTCCTTCTGAAAACCTGTTTAAGTGTTAGATGGTAGTAGATCCTGTACTGGTGCCAGAAACACGGATGTAAAAGGTCGTGTCCCTGCCAGGAGGACACTTAACTGTGGCCGTGCTAAGGGAGGGAGGGTGGGGGTGGGGGTCGGGGTGCGTCAGTCCTCCGGGCACTCCAGAAACACTGCTCTCACCATGGGGATGGGCTTTCTGGCCAGCCCACGAGGGGAGGATCACATGACATCAATTCCCTTTGAACCCCCTGTGTCACACTGTATTCCTAAGTGCACACAAGAGAGACACAAGGCAGTGATGGGGGAGGACATTGGTTTGGAATAAACTGCATTATCACAAATAGTCAGAAAATAATGGTGGCTTAAATAAAGTGTATTTCTCCCATGTTCAGATAGTTGGTTGGAGATAGTCTGGCAGAGGCGGGGCTGGTCCACTGCAACGTCCGAGACCTTAGCTCCCATCTAGAGGCCTACAGGGTCTTTCCATTTCCATGGTCATGCCAAAGACTCGGGTGGCAGCTGCAGCGTCAGCCGTGCCATTCTTGTTCCAGCCAGAGAAGGTACCTTCCTCTTTCCTTTGGGGACGGTTCAGAGAAGTGTCCTGTCACAGTACGGTGGCTTATATCCTTCAGGCCAGTGTGGAGTTACATGGCCACTTCCAGCCAGAGAACCGAAGTCTTTATCCTGCCTTGTGTTCAGCCACTACTGAGGAGGAAGAAGAGGAGCCAGTGAGGCCCAGTGAGCAGCCCTCCTGCACCCACAGCGGGACTGAGCCCTCGGTGAGGCCCACATGCAGCACCACTGTTCACACCGAGGTTTGGCGGAGCCAGAAGAGGCCATGTGGTGAGGGTGCTGGGAGTTGGGGAGGTTTCTGAGAGGCAGCATTTGACATAAGGAACTACTTAGGCAAAGGAGAGGGCAGAGACCTTCTAGGTTAGGGACATGTTTAAGGAATGGCGAGGAGAGTGCACAGGGCTCCCGAGGGCCGGCCTGGGGAGTTGGGGCTTTGTCTTAAAAATAGGAGTCACTGAAGGGGCTCCATGGGGTACAAGCTCAGATGTGCATGTGAGAAAGCCAGGGCTGCAGTGGTCCCTCCACAGGGCCACCAACTCAGAAATGAAGGAAAAGAAGGGAAGAGCTTCAGGGCGGATGGAAGAAACAGACTTGCTGCTGTCAACCAGAGGGCACTTTTTTTTTTTTAAGGATTTTTTTTTAAGGATTGATTGATTTGAGAAAGAGCCAGGGAGGCAGAGGAAGAAAGAGTCTTAAGCAGGCTCCATGCTCAGCGGGGACCCTGAGATCTTGACCTGAGCTGACTGCACCACCCAGGCTCCCCCATCCAGAGGCGCCTTTGACAGCGAAGGCTGGGGGTGATGACTTCAGCCTCCCCCTTTGGTTTTTGTTCCTGTTTTATCCTTAGTCCATTATTAAGCACACTTACCAGGAAGAGTAAAGTTTAGCTCACTCCCTGATAATTGAAAAAGGAAAGGAAAGGAAAAGGACTTTCCTTATTTGTGAGATGCCAACTAATGTTCAAGGATGGCTCTGCCTTGGCCTGAAGGTGAAAGCCTTCCCTTTAATTATCTGAGCACCCAGTAAGTGTTTCAACCCCCGGCTGCAGTTGGAATCACCTTGATTAGAATATGGATTCCTGGGCCCTGGGAGTTTTAAGAAGCTTCCCAGGGCATGGGAACCACTAAACACTGACATTTCTCCTCCACACTGAACCTGTCCTGTCCCTTGCTACCGGTAGCAGCACCTACCCACACCGCCTGGGTGATTGAACCAGACTGTTCCAGAACTTGTGGAGGTAATAAGACAACATAAAGGGTCATTGTCTACTAAGATGTTTTCCCACTTAGCAAAATGCCCATGTTAAGAGACGATTTATTGCTTATTATTTTATTGCTGATACTTTTTTGCCTTAGATCTAGGAAGAACAGCTTCCCGCATTGCTAACCAACGCATTCCTTTATAAGCGCCTTGCATAAAAGCCAGTTTGAGTAAATAGAAGACCAGGGAATCAATGCCAAGCATGAGAAGCACAGGCCAGTGGAAGAGCAGGTGGGCTGGCTCTCAGGCTGGGAGCATCCTGGGCCCCGGGGGGGGGGGGGGGGGGGGGAGAATGCCCTGCTCCCAGAGGCAGCCGGTGGCAGTGGGGTCCCCCAGTTGTGGGAGGCCAGGGACAGAGCTTGCATCTGTTATAGAGCAGCTGAGGGCTGTGTGCAGAAAAAGCCACCTCTCCAGGGAATCAGGCGAATGTGGGTGCCCTCTGGCCACTTGGCCAGTTCAAACAAAGCATGAGGAAACCATCCACTGGTGGAGGTGGGCCCCAGGGACTTTCAGTGTTATCAGTTCAGGTTGCACAGTATTTCCTGGCAATAGAATTCCCCTGTTCCACGAAGGCCACTGGGACTCAGGATACTAACAGTATGTGCGGGCAGCCCAGTTGGCTCAGCGGGTTAGCGCCGCCTTTGGCCTGGGGTGTGATCCTGGAGACCCAGGATCGAGTGCCACGTCGGGCTCCCGGCATGGAGCCTGCTTCTCCCTCTGCCTGTGTCTCTGCCTGCCTCTCTCTCTCTCTCTCTCTCTCTCTCTCGTCTCTTGTCTCTCGTCTCTCCTCTGTCTCTCATAAATAAATAAATTCTTAAAAAACAACAGTACGTGCTCACTGCTGGTGGGATGAACAAGGAAGCAAGGGGTGCTTGGCTGGCTCAGTCAGTAGAGTGTGCAACTCTTTTTTTTTTTTTAACTCTATTTTTTTTATTTTTATTCATTTATGATAGTCACACAGGGAGAGAGAGAGAGAGGCAGAGACACAGGCAGAGGGAGAAGCAGGCTCCATGCACCGGGAGCCTGATGTGGGATTCGATCCCAGGTCTCCAGGATCGCGCCCTGGGCCAAAGGCAGGCGCCAAACCACTGCGCCACTCAGGGATCCCGAGTGTGCAACTCTTGATCTTGGGGTGGTGAGAGTGAATCCCACATTGGGTGTAGAGATTACTTAAGAAGATAAATAGATGAACTTTTGGTTTTCTTTAATAAAAAAAAAAAAAAAAAAGGAAGCAAGTTGCTGAGCCAGCCCTGCAAAGCCACTTTCCAGGACAATCTGGTGAAGAAGAGGTAGCAAACAGGCTTCCCTCCCAGACATGGTTCCTTTGAACTGGCCTGTATATAGTAAAATGTGAATTGATTGCCAACATTACAAATAAAATTTCACATAAACTCAGATTTCTGGTTTCTCAAAAAGTCCCAAGATCTGGCAACACTAAATCCTCAGTCCACAAGGAAAACAAGGGCCCCCATGAGCCTAAATCCTTCAGTTTGCTCTAGTCTCCACCTGGCTTACTGGTTTCTACCACCTACCTGGCCCACAGGCATTTGAATTTGCAGTGTCTCAAGTATTATTTTGGAAGGGATGGGGAAAAAACTGGAGGCTTCAAAGGTTAGATGATCCAGAGCCCAGAGGATTCAGGATCAGAAAACAAGATTCTTCTGGGGTGGCTTAGTTGGTTGAGCCTCCAACTCTTGATTTTGGCTCAAGTCATGATCTCAGGTTTGTGAGATCAAGTACCGAGTCAGGCTTGCACTGGGTGTGGAATCTGCTTGGGATTTTCTCTCTCAGCCCCTTCCTCCCTGCCATCTCTTCTCCTGTAAAAGAAAAAAAAAATTCTATGGCCTCAAATCCTGGTGCAAGGAAAGTGGCTCACATTTGCCCACCTCCAACGAGGCTGGCCTGACTTGAGACTGAAACAAGTAGGTTTGCCTGAGGTTGTGGGGGAAGCATCTCTGGGGCATTTGAATTAGGGTGTCTGGCGGTGGGGTTTTGGGAACTTCTCAGTTCTCTTACACACATGAATTGCCAGAATCTTTAAAAAACACATTTGAATTGCTTTTTAATCAACAAAAACAATGGGATCATTTCCATGTCAGGGAGAAATGGGAGACTAAGGAACCAGGGCTGTGTAGCCTGGAGGGCGGGGGGTTGGCAATCTCCAGCGGCATTTAAAAGGACTCTACTAAAACCTCTGTCACTGTGGCCCTAGGTTAGAATTATCAGCGACACTTGCACTGTGACTGATTTACAATATTGTATTTGTAAATCGGTTTGGCCAGAAATGTTCCTATGTTCTAAATGTTCAGACAGCTGTGCTGAGCAGAGACTCCAAGAGTCCGCATGGTTTTGGCACTTAGATCTCTGAAAATAATGATAGCGTCACATACAGGGGGCATAAGGCCTCTAACATGGTTCCGTTGGGGATCAGCAGCTGCACAACCCGTGTGCTTTGGGGCAGGGGGAGCCTAAGTGGGAGAGCATGCTCTGGTTGTGGGGGCTCCGACAGGCTCCTGTGGCCGAGTCCAGGGCCTCAAGAGCTCATGCCGTGAACAAGGCATTCACCCGCCTTGGCCTCTGCCACGTTTCTGTTTTCTCTTTTTATTTTCCTGGGATGGCCAGAAATAAGGGCATGTAGACTCATAGGCGATGAATTTCATTTTTCCAACTTCAGATCTCTACCAGGCAGCTAGTGCATAGACACATAACCCCGGGGGCGGGGGGGGGCACCCGCAGTGCACGGGGTCCTCGGCCCGAGGCGTCGCGGCCCCAGGGGAGGAGCGCGGCGCCCACCGCACTGGCACCGGGGCGCGGACTCGACCCTGAGCTCGCCCCGGTTGCAGAGGGTGACCCGTGGAGGAAAACTGGGTTTTCTCATCTTAATACCGATATATTTAACATGTATTGAAAAAAAAAAAAAAAACAGTTGCTTCGGATAAGGCGAAAGTAGCTTCCCTAACAAATGAACTTTGGTGAGAAGGAGGAATCCACAGTCCGAGCTGACGCCGACGCAGGTGCCAGGCGCCATGTTGGGAGCTTTCTCGTCGAGCCCCGGGCACCCCGGCCAGGGGACCGCTAGCTCCACGCGGCAGCTCGGAAGCCCGTTCGCACCGCCCGGGAGCGCTGCGGCAGGAGCCCGGCCCCGGGCTGGGCCGTCCCCGCGGCGCCCGCACTGACCCCGGCCCGGGACTCCCGCGCGGCCGCCGCCCGCGTGCAGGGGGAGCCCCGGCCGCAGTGCGCGCCGCGGCCACCAGGTGGCGCCGCGAGCCCGGGCAAGCTGCGCGGCGTCAGAGGCCGCGGGGTCTCCGGGCCGGCCTCGCAGGGCCTCGGGGCGGGGCGGGGGCCGCCCCGAGGGTGCGGGGTTCGGCGGCCGGTGGCGGGGTGCCCCGGCTTGGGCCCCCGCTTCCCCCGCCCGCGCAGACGTTTATCTGAGGGAAGATGCTGAAAAGCCAGGGTGCGTTCTCCAAGAGGAACCTGCCGCAGAGTTTTGTGGGTTTTTTAAACAGATTTTTAAAATTTGTTTATCAATGAGAGAGAGACACAGGTAGAGGCTCCTCGCAGGGAGCCCGACGCGGGACTCGATCCCAGGACACCAGGGTCACGCCCCGGGCTGCAGGCGGCCCTGACCGCTGAGCCCCCGGGACCCGCCCCACGGTTTTAAAGTAAACCTGTGCGGGGATCCCTGGGTGGCGCAGCGGTTTGGCACCTGCCTTTGGCCCAGGGCGCGATCCTGGAGACCCGGGATCGAATCCCACGTCGGGCTCCCGGTGCATGGAGCCTGCTTCTCCCTCTGCCTGTGTCTCTGCCTCTCTCTCTCTCTCTCTCTCTCTCTCTCTCTCTCTCTCTCTCTCTGACTATCATAAATAAATAAAAATTAAAAAAATAATAATAATAAAATAAAGTAAACCTGTGCGCGTCGGGGTCGTTAAGATAAAAGTGCAAAGGCCTGCGGATGCCCGTGAGCCCCGCGGCTCCTGCAGACGCCTTAGGAGCCTGAGGCCGGGCGCGGGGTCTGGCTTCCCCGGCCCGGCTCCCCACACCGAGGGTGAGCCCAGGGCCTGGCGGCAGCTGCCCCCCTGCATGGCCCCCCGGGCCTGGGTGCTTCCCCCCTGCGTGGGCCCCGGGCCTGGGTGCTCCCCTCCACTGCATGCGCCGCCCCACCCCCGGGCCTGGGTGCCTCTGCGTGCCCCCCCCCCCGGGCCTGGGTGCCTCTGCGTGCCCTCCCCCCCCCCGGGCCTGGGTGCTTCCCTCTTTTGTGGGCCCGGGGCCTGGGTGCTTTCTCCTGCGTACCACCCCCCCCCCCCCGGGCCTGGGTGCTCCCCCGCTGCGGGCCCTGGCTCCGCCGGCGAATGTTCCCGAAGCGCACCCGCGTGGGGCGGCCGGCTGGGCCCCGCACCGGCTGGGGAGTGAGCGGCGTGGCCCGGGGACGAGGCCCAGCCGAGCAGCAGCCACGCGGGGTAGGCGGGCCGCCGGCTGCTGTGGGGTCGGGGCCGCGGAGCCAGGGCCTCCCGGGTCAGCTTGGCGGGGCGGGGAGCGGAGGGCTCGCGCCCCGAGGGTCCGGGAGCACAGGCCCCTGAGCAGGCGGAGGCCCTCGGCCCTCGGAGCCTGGACGGCGGAGGGTCGGCCTGGGCACCGGGTGGGGGGCGGGGGGGCAGGCGAGGAGGCCCGGCTCCCCGGACCCAAGCCAGGCCTCGCGAGCCCCGGGCCCTGCCCTGACCCTGGGGTGGGGCCGGTCGCCCTCGGCTGCGCGGTCCCTGGAGGTCGCGGAAGGGCCCGAAGCCCGTGCACGGAGCCCTCGCGCCTTCTGCAGCCGAGCCCGCCCTTGACCCGGCCATGGAAGCGACTCCCCACCGGTGCTGCTCGGCCCTGCTTGCTTAAAAAAGCTATTTTTAAAAAATAATAATTGATTAATTAATTAATCAAAATAAAATAATAACTCCTGATGCCTCCAGATCAGGTAAAGCAGCTTGGGGGACCTTGGCGGTCTTTCCCCCTCAATCCCTCATTTTATTTTAAAGATTGTATTTATTTATCCATGAGAGAGAGAGAGAGGCAGAGACACAGGCCGAGGGAGAAGCAGGCCCCACGCAGGGAGCCCGACGTGGGGCTCGATCCGACCCCGGGTCTCCGGGGTCACGCCCTGGGCCCCAGGCGGTGCTAACCGCTGAGCACTCCCCGCCCCAGGCTGCCCACGATCCCGCATCTTATGAATGAAGGTGCTGAGCTGTGGAGAGGGTGAGTGCGGCCCTCAGGCCCCGGCGCTGGGCCTGTGTCCAGGTGGGAGAGGAAGCCCCATTGGCTCCTGGAGCGTGGCCACTACCTGGGCCCCCGAGCGAGGGCGGCTCACAGCCCGGAGGGGACACGCAGGCCACTCAGGCCCCTGGAGCCCTGGGCAGGGCGAGCCCAGCGCGGGCCCTATGCGCCTCCCAGGGGTGCTCTTAAGGCAAACCAGAGCTAAGGGAACCCTCACTTTTTTTTTTATCAGAATTTTAAATGCCAATGATTTTCCTTTTTTTTTTTTTCCAACAGTAAGACTGGTGCAGTCAGTCATCAGGACTCTTGGTTGTGCCAAGAACCCAACCGAAACCAGCCTGGTCAGATGGGGCCACTTAAAGGCAGGCGCCTGCAGCGAGAGGGGAGCCGGGAGCCCAGGCCGAAGCCCCCTTTGGGCACTGCTGTCCTTCTGTCGCCACAGGCCAGCAGAGAAGTGAGTGAAGAGATGATTGAGGTGAGAAAGTGCAACAACGAGACCCTGGAGGGAAGGCCCCCAAGTCACACCCACCTGTGGTCTTACCTTGGTAGCAGGCACCATGTCTGGTTTAACTGGCTCTGCAGTATCTAGAACATCCCTGACTCAGCAGGCACTTAATGTCCACTGAATGAGTGACCCCCAGGATCTGTCCTCATCTAGCTTGGAGTCTAGCAGGGGGACCCAGATGGCACTGAGTCCATGTGGTAAATGCACAGCTCCCGGCCTCCACCCCACTGTGTCCATCTCTAGGCCGGGACTCAACAGAGAGGAGGGAGGAGCACACCTACCCAGGGGGAGTACACAGAGGATGGCCACATCCTCCCTCCCCAGGGGAGAGCCCTCTGTGGGGGGACAGCTGTGTCCAGCAGGAGGTGGTGTACTGTGGGTGTGAGCCACAGTGACTAGAGGCATGGACGGCTCACACCTGCTGCTCTGCTTCTCACAGAAGCTCTAGGCTCACTATGTCCTGTCTAATGGGGGCAGGGTGGGGGCGCTGAGAAACGGAATTTTGTTTGTTTTAGGGTTAGGGACTTAGCTGTCTTGCTCAAGAATAAACAGTAAGTTATGGGCAGGAATTGAAGAGTATTTGATGGGATTTTCACTTTCATTTTCAGAGCTTTATTCTTTTACTTACAAGTTGGGAGAAATAATAAAAGTTCTCAATACTGAGGAAAAAAAATACTTGTAATATCTGAGCATATCAGAAACTAGCAACTCTGCTTTATTTTAGGAGAACAGAGTGTTGTCTGGAGAGAACTGCGTTTGATAAAATATTGGCAAACGTGTTAAAAGAATACTATGGTAGTATCAGTAATATCATCGAGGGATTTAGGAAGTTCATACGTGTAATAAAAATGACACAACTTATTTGAGAACCTTGTTAGAGAATTACCAAGGAAAGATTTTTAGTTTAAATGATTTCCTATTCTTCAAGGCTAACATTTTGTCCTAAAGTCTCTCTTGAAGAGTCAAGGAGAATGGACAGGATTAAAGTATATCTATTAGCTTCTTCAGATGAGGATGCCGTAAATACCTGGAGTGTTGCCAGCTTTTGTCGCTGCCTAGGATATGGTTTGTGCTTCTGAAAATCGTGAAGAGGTTTTATAGTGAAATGATCTTAGTTATTTTATGCTGGAGTAGCATACACCTTTGGATTTTTCTATGGACTTCTTTTTATTTTTAATTTTTTAGTAGCACCAGATTATGGTCTTACCACAATGTAATTTCACATTTATGTGCGTGATTCGTTTAATTTTTTTTCTTTTAAAGATTTTATTTATTTATTCGTGATAAAGAGAGAGAGGCAGAGACACAGGCAGAGGGAGAAGCAGGCTCCATGCAGGGAGCCCGACGTGAACTCTGATCCTGGGACTCCAGGATCACGCCCTGGGCCAAAGGCAGGCGCTAAACAGCTGATCCACCCAGGGATCCCCCTGATTCGTTTAATTGATACCTGTCTCCACTATCGGACTCTGTGTTCCACAAGAACATTTTTCTGCTTCTTTCTGTAACCTCAGAGCCTTGAAGAGTTTTGCATAGAGTATATGCTCCATAATTTTTGATGAATGATTTAGGGACTTAGGGGAGGTTTTTAGGCTAGATCACTATTCATTTTAGAGCATCCCTAAGTACATTATTTTCTAAATGCTCAGAAAGCATTGTTAAAAGCAAAAGCAAAACAAAACAAAAACATTGTAATGGATGGAATTGTCATTTAGTAACCTATGGCTTTTTTTTTTTTTTTTTAAGACTTTATTCACTTACTCATGAGAGGCAGAGACACAGGCAGAGGGAGAAGCAGACTTCCTGTGGGGAGCCCGATGTGGGACTCAATCCCCGAACCCTGGAATCATGCCCTGAGCTAAAGGCAGACACTCAACCACTGAGCCACCCAGGAGTCCCAGCAACCTATAACTTTTAAGTAATTCCTTTTTTCATTTTTGAAAATATTTCTTTGATTTACTTAAATTTATTCATAACTACAAGCACTTAGATATGTTATTTGCAGATGGAGAAAGTGGGATGAAGTAATTTTTTATTGAGATATAATTGACCATGACATTCATTTCAGGTATAATGACTTCATATTTGTATATATTACAAAATGATCATCAAAATGTCTACTTAAAATCTGTCACCATACATAGTTACAGATTTTTTTCCTTATGTTGAGAACTTTTAAGATCTACTCTCCTGGGAACTTTATTTCAACTTTGTATATAATAGAGTATGAACTATAGTCACCATCCTGTACATTACATCCTCATAATTTATTTTACAACTGGAAAGCCAACCAACTTGTACCTTTGGTCCCATTCATCCATTTCAACATTCCCCGCCTCTGGCAACCTCCACTCTCTTCTCAATATATATGAGCTTTGGGTTGTTTTTGTTTGTTTCTGCCTTTTTGTTTTTGGGGTTTGGTTTTATTTTGTTTAGATTCCACCTATAAGTGAAATCTTACGGTTTTGTCTTTCTATGTATGACTTATTCACTTACCATAATGTACTCAAGGTTCATCCATGTTGTTGCAACTGGCAAGATTTCCTTCTTTTTTATGGCCGAATAACATTCTCTCGTGTCCGCACCTTTTCTTTATCTGTGCGTTCATTGATGGACACAGGTTGCTTCCATGTCTTGGCTGCTATAAATAATGCTGCAACAAACATGCCCCGAGCTAAAGGCGGATTGCAGGTATCTTTTCAAATTAATGTTTTTGCTTTCTTGGGTAAGTACCCAGAACTGGAGTTCCTGGATCATACAGTAGCTACATTTTTATTTTTTATTTTTAGAAACTTCCGTACTATTTTCCACAGTGCACCAATTTGCATTCCCACCAACAATGCACGAGGATTCCCTTTGATCTACACCCTCACCAACACTTGCTATTTCATGTCTTTTTGTAAGGTGCCATTCTAACAGGTATGAGGTGGTATCTCATTGTGGTTTTGATGTGCATTTCCCTGATGGTGAGCGATGTTGAGCAACTTCTCATGGATCTGTTAGCCATCTGGATGTCTTCCTTGGAAAAATATCTATTCAGATCCTCTGCTCGCTTTAAAATTAGATAATTTGTTTTTATGCTATTGAGTTCTAGGATATGTTCTTGATATGTTTTGGATATTAACCCCTCATAAGATACATGATTTGCAAATATTTTCTCCCAGATGATAGGATGCCTTTGAATTTTGCTCATTGTTTCCTTTGCTGTGCAGAAGGCTTTTTGTTTGATGTAGTCCCATTTGTCTTTATTTGCTTTTATTGCCTTTGCTTTTGGTGTCAGATCCACCAAATCCTCTTCTAGACCTGTGTCGAGGAGATTACTAGCTATGTTTCCTGCTAGTTTTCTGGTGTTAAATCTTAGGTTCAAGACTTTTGTCCATTTTGAGTTTATTTTTGCATATGGTGTAACACAGTGGTCCAGTTTCCTTCTTTGGCATGTGGCTGTCTCGTTTCCCCAGCACCACTTATTGAAGAGGCTGTCCTTTCCCCATTGTATATATTCTTGGCTCTTCATAAATGAACTGGTCATCTATGTGTGAGTCTATTTCTGGGCTCTCTATTCTGTTCCATTGACCTATGTGTCTGTATTTATGCCAATGCCATAGTGTGTTGATTTTTATAGTTTGTAATGTGGTTTGAATCAGAAAGTGTGATGCCACCAGCTCTGCTTTTTTACTCAAGATTGCTTTGGCAAGTCAGGGTCTTCTGCAGTTCCATACAAATTTTAGGATTGTGTGGTCTGTTCTTGTGAGAAGTGCCATTGGAATTTTGATAGGGATTGCATTGAATCTGCATATTGCTTTGGGTAGTAATGGCAATTTAATGATATTTGTACTTCCAATCTGTGAGCACAGAATATGTTTCTATTATTTGTGTCTTCATCAATTTCTTTCATCAGAATCTTCTAGTTCACAGTGGACAGGTCTTTTACTTCCTTGACTAAATTTATTTCTAGATATTTTATTCTTTTTTTAAGATTTTATTTCTTTATTCATGAGAAGAAAAAAGAGAGAGAGAGAGGCAGAGACACAGGCAGAGGGAGAAGCAGGCTCCATGCAGGGAGCCCGACGTGGGACTCATGCCTTAGGCTGAAGGCGGCGCTAAACCACTGGGCCACCTGGGCTGCCCTATTTTATTCCTTTTGATGTAATTACAAATAGGATTATTTTTCCTTCTCTTTCTGATAGTTCATTATTACTGAATAGAAACGCAACAGGGTTTTTTTTGTATATTGATCTTGAATCCTGCAACTTTATTGAATTTGTTGTTTAGTTCTGACAATTTTTTGGTGAAGTCTTCAGGGTTTTTACATATAATATGTCATCTGCAAACAGTGACAGCTTCTTCCTTTCTGATACAGATGCCTTTTATTTTTCTTGCCTAATTGCTCTAGATCAGACTTCGTTTGGTACTTTCTTACGTTTTCTCTCTCTCTCTATTCTTCTCCCAAGTTCAGTGAACTTCTTTATACTATTATTTTGAACTCTTTGTCAGGTAAATCACTTATCTCTATTTCATTAAGAATTTTCTCTCTGAGATTCTATCTTGTTCTGTAGTCCTTGGTTTCTTCACTTTCCTTGACATGCTGTCTTTCTCTTTCTTTCTTTCTTTGAGATTTTATTTATTTGATAGAGAGAAAGAGAGAGAGAGAGAGGGCACACCGACAGGGGGAGGAGTGGAAGGTGAAGGGAAAAAGAATCTCAACCAAACTCCACACTGAGTGTGGAGCCCGGCATGGGGCTCTATCTCAGGACCCTGAGATCATGACCTGAGCCAAAACCAAGAGTCAAATGCTTAACCAACTGAGCCACCCAGATGCCCCAATGCTGTGTCAGTTTCTATGCATTGGATAAAACCGCCACTTCTCCCAGTTTTGAGGAATGGCCTCAACAATGCCCTAGCTCTTCACTGTCTCTTAAACCTTTCTGATTCTCCAAGCGGCCTATTTTATTTTTAATCACTCCTAGTAGGTGAGGGTATCCCAGAACCCATCATTATCCCAAAACGGGAGGATCTCAGCACCTAGATTCAAGCTGATTGGAAGCCAGACCCTGAGGCAGCTACACTAAAGTATGCAAATATATACAGTCCTGTAGGACCACAGGCAGAAGTCCCACTGGCCTCCAGTGCCTGGGGACCTAGAGGTGTCCAAAGGCACCAGTCACCCAAATTTGGGCACCAGACAAGTGTATCCTTCTTTTCTGGGAGGTCTCAGAAAGGGATCACAGTCAGCTCTTCAGTGTGTGTTCAGTTAGAAGCCTGCCCCTCAGACTGCAGCTATGATCATAGACTAATCAGCCTCTTTCACAGAAAGATTGGGCTGCTGGATCTATTGCCTCTTGTTGTGCCCTGGTGGGGGGAGCCACTGAAGGACCCTTTTCTGTTGCTGACAGCCCTGTGGGACCCACAAGGGCGAGCCCCACTGGCCACCAGGCCAGGTGACTTAGAGGTGTCTCCTAGCAGCAGCTGCAGCAATTAGAGAAGGGTATAAGCTCCTTTCAGGGAGATACCAGTAAGCTGGAGCAGAGGGCGAGCACAGGATTACACCCACCAGCCTCCATTCCCTGAGAGCACCCCCACAGGCCTCTCCATGCATGCCAGACCTCAAGCCTGCCCTCAGGCCGAAGCTCTTGGCAAGCAAACAGGCCTTTCTCACAGAAGGACTTGCAGTGTGTTTCAGTTTGCTATCTGTGCAGTGCCCTGAGGGCGGTAGCCTGCCAAGGACTCTCTCTCCAAATACGCGAGTCCCGTGCAGCCTAAGAACTCAGCCCTCCCGGCCACCAAAGCCAGGTGCTCAAGTGTTATCCCGTGGGTGGGTCACCAGAGGAGTATGAACTCCTCTCCAGGAGTGGTGGCCCTCTAGAGTGTGGCAGAGGGAGAGCATCCCGGCCTCACCATCCCAGGTCTCCAGGAGGGTCTGCAGCCCTTAGATGTGTGCTTAACTAGAAGCCTCCACAGCCTGCAGCAGTTCCATGAGCTGAGGGCCTGTTTCACAGAAAGACTAGGATGCCTGAACTGTTGCCTCTTGCTGTGTGCCCTCAGGGTGGCAGCCATTTAAGAGCTCTCCTTTGGTTACAGTGGGTCAGGCGGTCGGGTTATGTTTTCTGGACAACCCCACGTGGGTACTATATGGAATGTTCCTTGTACCTTTGGCTCACACAGCTTTCTTGATCCTGGTGTCAGTATGCACACCTGGAGTTCCCATCTCCTTCATGGCAAAGTTTCTGATTTGAGTGCACAAGTGACATGCTTCTTGCACATCCACTCCATGGACGTGCTTGTCACTGTTGATGGTGTGTTTTCTGGTTACGACTTCACTGAGGGCAGGATCTTCTTCTCACCACCCTCCTTTGCAGAAGCCATTCTGCTAGGTCCTGGTTGGAAAGGAAGAACAATAGTTTTTGGTTTTTTGTTTTGCTTTTAAACATTTATTTAGTCATTAATTCCTTCATTCAAATAAGTAATCTTAACACCCAGCGTGGGCTTGAACTCACAACCCTGAGATCAGGAGTCCCATGCTCTCACAGCTGAGCCAGCCAGCCACCCCAGAACTTTATTTTTTTTTATTTTTTATTTTTTTAAATTTTTATTTATTTATGATAGTCACACACACAGAGAGAGAGAGGGAGGGAGGCAGAGACACAGGCAGAGAGAGAAGCAGGCTCCATGCACCAGGAGCCCGACGTGGGATTCGATCCCGGCTCTCCAGGATCGTGCCCTGGGCCCTGGGCCAAAGGCAGCGGTTTGGCAACCGCTGCACCACCCAAGGATCCCACCACCCCAGAACTTTAAAACTGTTGTTTTAAACTGGATTTTGACACTCACAAAATAAAGAAATAGGACTTTCCAATCCCATTTTACAGATTCCATTCAGACCTGGAAAGAACTATGTGTATTTTTACTCAAGTGGGTCTTGGATCCCTGGTGGTTAAGCAAAACCTTTAAAATACCCCAATATGATACAGTTGCTTTTCGGTTAAGATAATTGAGTATCTCACTAAATAACTTCATAAGTGTGAAAAGGTTCTATCAAAATCTGTGGAAGTCAAATGTACTTTTTCTTCGGTATTCCACTGTAAATGAATTGAAGACTTTGCCCTGCTATTACTTTTGTCACTCGAAAGGTTAGTGAATAGTGTGTTGGGGATTTTAAAGTCTCTTGAACACAAATTGTGAGAGAAGGAAACATTTTTTTCTCCAGCTTTTTTTTTTTTTTTTTTTTTTTATTTGAGAGAGCGAGCAAGAGAGAGCACGAGCGGGGGTTGGGTAAGGAAAGGGAGAAGCAGACTGCTTCTGCTACTCTACTCTGCTTCTGCTACTCCCTCTGCTCCCCGATGGGACCCCAGGATCATGACCTGAGCAAAAGGCAGAGCTTAACCAACTGAGCCACCCAGGGACCCCTCTCCAGCTTTATTTAACTGACAAAAAAAAATGTTTTAAATATTTATTTATTTATTCATGAGACACAGAGAGAGAGGCAGAGACACAGGCAGAGGGAGAAGCAGGCTCCATGCAGGGAGCCCAATGCGGGACTCGATCCTGGACCCTGGGATCATGCCCAGAGCTGAAGGCAGACGCTGAGCCACCCAGGTGTCCCTTAACTGACAAAATTGTATATATTTCAAGTGTACAGTGTGGTGATTTGATGTCCATACACTTTGTGACATGATTACCACTATCATGTCACTCATCATAACACTCATCACCTCACATAGTTATTTTACTTTTTGTAGTAAGAATACTTAAGATCTATTCTCTTAGCACATTTCAAGTTTTCAATACAGTTATTAACTGTAGTCACCATGCGGAACATTATATACTCAGAACTTTTCTTATGACTAACGGCTTGCACCCTTTGACCAGCATCTCTCCACCTTCCCCACCGTCCCTGCTCCAGGCCCTGGAAACAACCACTAGACTGTGTTTACACAAGATCAACTTTGTTTTGTTTTGTTTTGTTTTGTTTTTTTAGATTTTACACATAAGTAAGATCATATAGTATTTGTTTATCATGTCATCTGCAAGCAATATTTTACTTCTTCCTTTTCACTTAGCATTCCTTTTATTTATTTTTCTTGCTAATCACTCTGGCAGGACTTCCAATACTATATTGAATAAAAATGGCAAGAGGGGGTATACTTGCCTTGTTCCTGGTCTTGAGGAAAAGCTTTCAGCTTGAATATGGTGTTAGTTGCGGGCTTGTCATTTATGACCTTTGCTGTGTTGAGATAACATTCCTTCTATACTGAATTTGTTGGAAATCTTTATCATGAAACGATGTTGAATTTTGTCAAATGCTTTTTCTGCATCGTTGAGATGATCATGATTTTTATCCTCCGTTTTATTAATGTGGTGCATCAATTTTCATAGTTTAAAGAGAAAACCAACTTTCTTTTGTCTTCCATTTTTTTCCATTTTCATTGTTCTTTTTTTTTTAAGATTTTATTTATTTATTCATGAGAGAGAGACAGAGAGAGGCAGAGACACAGGCAGCGGGAGAAGCAGGCTCCATGCGGGGAGCCTGACATGGGACTTGATCCCCGGTCTCCAGGATCACGCCCTGGACTAAAGGCGGCGCTAAACCGCTGAGCCACCAGGGCTGCCCCATTTTCATTATTTTTCATTTTAGCTTTCAAATATACACATGAGAAAATATTGGTCTGCACTCCGCTTCCCTACTCTCTTCTCTTCTCTGTTTGCTACCCTCTGTAAAATTATTATTGTCAAGGTTGCCAGTGGTTTTGCTGCTAAATCCTACCTTGTGATGCTTGTCTCACTGATTACTTGAAAATATTACACATATCAACATTCTTTTTTTCAATTTGTTTATTTATAGCCAGAAGTTTGTAACCTCTTTTGCCCATTTTGCCTACCGTCCAACTCCTTGTCTCTGACAGCCACCGGCCTGTTCTCTGTTATCTATAGACTTGGGGTTTTGTTATTTTGTTTCTGTTTCTATTTTTGTTTTATTTCAGATTTCACATATAAATGAGATTGCAGAATATTTATCCTTCTCTCTCTTACTTATTTTAGCATTTAGGTTTGTCTATCTGTGTTGTTGCAGATGACAACATTTTCTCTTTTTTATGACTGAATAAGATTCCACTGTGTGTGTGTGTGTGTGTTTTAGTTTTATTTTGAATTTATTTTTAAGATCTAGCAAGAGTTCCTAAGTTCTGTATCCCAGTCTGGACACTGACCATGGAAAAATAGATGCCTTTCTGTGCTAACGGCTGTTGATGCGTGCCATGCTCCTTGACTTTGCCATTCTGAAACACTACTATTATGTCCGTGTTCTGGATGGTGGACAGGTGGTGGGCGGTCATGATGAGGTCTGGCTTTCTCAGGCTTTGTCCGGGGCTTCTTGGACAATCTTTTCACTTTCGGTGTCCAGAGCTGATGTAGCTTCATCCAACAATAGGATTTGAGGTTGTTTGATGAGGGCTCGAGCAATAGCAATCCTCTGTTTTTGACCTCCTGAGAGCTGAGTTCCCTTATCTCCCACTCTTGTTTCATGTTTATGGGGTAGGGTCTTGATGAAAGGATGTATGTTGGCTGCTCTGGCTGCATTCACAATTTCATCCTGTGATACAGCCTGACTATTGTCTCCATAGGCTATATATATACACACACATACATACCACATTTTCTTTATCCATTCATCCAGTGATGGACACTTATGTTGCATCCACGTCTTAGCTATTGTAAATAATGCTGCTATGAACATGAGGTACATATAGCTTTTTGAGTTACTGATTGCCTTTTGTTTGGGTAAATATCCGAAGTGCAATGACTGGATCATATGGTAGTTGTATTTATAATTTTTTGAGGACTCTCCATACTATTTTCCATAATGGCCACACCAACTTGCATTCTTATCCAAAGTGTGTGAGGGTTCCCTTTTCTCCATATCCTCACCAACACTTGTTATTTCTTGTCTCTTTGATGATAGCTATTCTAACAGATGTGAGGTGATATCTCACTGCAGTTTTGATTTGTGTTTTCCTGATAATGATGTTGAGCATCTTTTCATGTGTCTATTGGACATCTATTGGCCATTGAAGAAATGTCTGTTCATGTCTTCTGCCCATTCTAAATTGGATTAGCTTTTTGGTGTTGAGTTGTATGAGTTTTTTTTATATATTTTGGATACTAATCCCTTATTGGATATATCATTTACAAATATCTTCTCCTATTCAGTAGTTTCTCTTTTTGTTTTGTTGATTGTTTCCTTCACTGTACAAAAGCTTTCTGTTTTGATGTCCTAATAATTTATTTTTGCTTTTATTTCTCTTGCCTTAGAAGACCTATCTAGAAAAATGTTGCTACAAGAATGCCTTTTAATTTTGTTAATCATTTCCTTTGCAGGCAGAAGCTTCTTCATTTGATGTAGTTCCACTTGTCTATATTTGCTTTTGTTTCTTTTGCTTTTGGTATCAAATCCATAAATGCTCACCAAGACCAGTGTTCAGGAACATATCGCCTGTGCTTTTTTCTAAGCTTCTATGGTGTCAGGTCCTACACTTAAGACTTTCATCCATTTTGGGTTTATTTTTGTGTATGCCATAACACAATGGTGCAGTTTCATTCTTTTGCATGTGGCTGTTTTTCCCAGCACCACTTGTTGAAGAGATTGTCCTTTCCCCATTGTATACTCTTGGCTCTTTGCTATAAATGAATTGACCGTGTGTGTGCATTTATTTCTGGGCTCCCTATTCTGTTCCACTGATCTATGTATCTGTTTTTATGCCAGTACAATACTGTTTTGATTACAATAGCTTTAAAATAGAGTTTGAAATCAGTGAACTTGATGCCTATAGCCTTTTCTTTTTCTCAAATTGTTTTAGCTATTTAGGCGGGTCTTTTGTAGTTCCATACAAATTTTAGGATTTTTCTTCAGTAAAAAATGCTGTTGGTATTTTGATAGGGATTGAATCTGTAGATTGCTTTAGATTGTATGGACATTTTAACGATATTCTTCTAATCCATGATCATTGTATATCTTTCCATTTATTTGTGTCCTCTTCAGTTTAATTCACAAATGAATGTCATACTTTTCTGAGTACAGGGTTTCCACCTCTTTGGTTAAGTTTATTCCAAGGCATTTTATTCTTTTTTTTAAAGATTTTATTTATTTATTCATGAGAGACCGAGAGACAGAGACACAGGCAGAGTGAGAAGCAGGTTCCATGCAGGGAGCCCGACATGGGACTCAATCCGAGATCCGCTGGATCACGCCCTGGGCAGAAGGCAGTGCTAAACAGCTGAGCCACCCAGGCTGCCCTGTTTTATTCTTTTTGATGCAATTGTAAATGGAATTGTTTTAATTTCTCTTTCTGGCAGTTAATTATTACTGAATAGAAATGCAACAGTTTTTTTTGGGGGGGGGTTTGATATATCTATTTTGAATCCTACAATTTTACTTTGAATTTGTTGATTAGTTCTAACAATTTTTTGGTGAAGTCTTTAGGCTTTTTACATGTAATATCATGCCATCTGCAGATAGTGACAGTTTTACTTCCTTTCTGTTATAGGTGCCTTTTTTTTTTTTTTTTTTTTTCTGGCCTACTATCTCAAATACTATCTTGGATAAGAGTGGTAAGGAAAAGCTTTCAGGTTTTCACTGTTGATTATGTTAGCTGTTGGTTTTTCATTTATGGCTTTTATTATGTTGAGGTACATTCCCTCTATGTTTTGTTGAGTTTTTTAAATCATTTTTGGTTGATACTGAATTTTGTCAAATACTTTTTCTGTAAACACTGAGATGATTATATGATTTTTATCCTATATTTTGTTAATGTGGTATATTACAACACATTTTTTTGTATGTTGAACCATCCTTGCATCCCTGGAATAAATCCTAGTTGATCATGGTGTGTGATCTTGTTTTTTTTTTAATTTTATTTTTTTTAAAGATTTATTTATTTGAGAGAGAGAAGAGTGAATGCACACAAGTGGGGAGAGGGGCCGAGAAAGAGAAACTCTCAAGCAGAATCCCCACTAAGCATGGAGCCCATTGTGGGACTCAATCCCAGGATCCTGAGATGATGACCTAAGCCAAAAATCAAGAGTCAGTCACTCAACCAACTGAACCATCCAGGCACCCTGGTGTATGATCCGTTGTATTGTATTAGGTTTGCTAACATTTTGTTGAGAGTTTCTGCATCTGTCTTTATCAAGGATTTTGGCCTATAATTATTTTTTCTTGTGTTGTCCTCTGGTTTTAGTATCAGGGTAATGTTAGCCTTGTAAAACAAGTTCAGAAGTGTTGCTGAATATCAGGTAGAGTCCGCCAGTGAAGCCATCTGGTCCTGGAATTTTGTTTGTTGGAAGGCTTTAATTCCTGATTCAATCTCCTTACTAGTAATTGTTCTGTTCAGATGCTCTATTTCTTCATTATTCAGTCTTAGTAGGTTGCATGTTTCTAGGAATCTATCCATTTCTTTTGGTTGTCAAATTTATTTGACATATGTTTTTTCTAGTAGGTTTTTATGATTCTTAGTATATTATCTGTTCTGTCTCCTCTTTCATATCTGATTTTATTTGAATTTGTTTTCCTTGATGAATCTAGCTAAAGGTTTGTCAATTTTATCTTTTCAAAGAACCAGCTCTTAGTTTCATTGATATTTTTCATTGACTTTTACCTTCTATTTCTTTTATTTCCACTCTAATTTTCGTTATTGCCCTCCTACTAACTTTGAGCTTTCTTTTTTCTGCTCTTTTTTCTAGTTCCTCTAGTTAGGTTGTTTACCTCATTTATCACTATGAACTTTCCTTTAGAACTGCTTTTGCAGGGCGCCTGGGTGGCTCAGTTGGTTAAGCGTCTGCCTTTAGCTCAGGCATGATTCCAGGGTCCTGGGATCGAGTCCCACATCAAGCTGCCTACTCAGTGAAGAGCCTGCTTCTCTGTCTCTCTTCCCCCTTTTCCCCACTCATGCACATACATGTGTGTGTGCCCTCTCTCTCACTCTATCTCAAATAAATAAATACAATCTTTTAAAATATTTTAAAAACTGCTTTTGCTGCATCCCAGAGTTTTGGTATGTTGTATTTACACTTTCATTTGTCTTGAGGTATTTTTTTTTCTTTTGATTTCTTTTTTTGACCCATGTCCAGTAGCATGTTGTTTAATCTCCACATATTTATGAATTTTCTAGTTTTTTCATATAATTGATTTCTAGTTTTGTGCTATTGTGGTTGGTAAAGATGCTTAATATGATTTGTCTTCTTAAATTGATTAAGGCTTGTTTTGTGGCCTAATATATGATCTATTCTGGAGAATGTTGCATGTGCACTTGAGAAGAATGTATATTCTGGGTTTTGGGGGGATGGAATGTTTAGTGTATATCTGTTAATTTCTTCTGGCCTAATGTGTCACTTAAGGCTGATGCTTCTTTTTTTTTTTTTTTTTTTGGTCTGGATGGTTTATCCATTGATGAAAGTGGGGTATTAAGGTCCCCTACTGGGGCACCTGGGTGGTACAGTGGTTGAGTGTCTTCCTTTGGCTCAGGTCATGATCCTTGGGTCCTGGCATCAAGTCCCATAACAGGCTGCCCATGGGTGGGGGGGGGGCTGCTTCTCTCTCTGCCTATGTCTCTGCCTCTCTCTGCGTGTCTCTCATGAATAAACAGGTAAAATCTTTAAAACAAACAAACAAACACTGCTTTAAAAAAAAAAAAAGAAGTCCCCTACTTCTATTGTATTACTGTTTTTTCCTTTAGATTTGTTAATATTTACTTTATATACTTTAGGTGCTTCTATGTTGGGTGCATAGTTATTTAAAATGTTATATCCCCTTATTGAATCGATCGTTTATCACTGTTACACTCTTATCTTTTATTACAGTCTCTATTTTATTTTATTTTATTATTTTATTTTATTTTTTACAGTCTCTATTTTAATGTCTATTTTTGTCTAAGTAGAAATACCCACTTTATTTCTGGTTTCCATTTGCATGGAATATCTTTTTCCATTTATTCACTTCTAGTCTATGTGTGTCATTATATCTGACATGAATCTCTTTTAGGTAGCATTTAGGTAAGTCTTGTTTTTTATTCATTCAGGTACTCTTATGTCTTTTGATTGGATAATTTAGTCCATTTACATTTAAGGTAATTATTGTCATATATGTACTTACTGCCATTTTGTTCATTGTTTTCTGGCTCTTCTGTAGTTCTTCAGTTCCTTTCTTCTTGCTCTCTTTTGTGATTTGATTTTCTGTAGTGTTATGATCCCTTTATCTTTTGTGTATCTATTATAGGTTTTTGCTTTTTTTATTAAAGATTTTATTTATTCATGAGAGACACAGAGAGAGAGGCAGAGACATAGGCAGAGGGAGAAGCAGGCTTCCTACATGGAGCCCAATGTGGGACTTGATCCCAGGACCCCGGGATCACAACCTGAACCAAAGGCAGATACTCAACCACTGAGCCACCCAGGCATCCCTATTATAGGTTTTTGCTTTCTAGTTACCATTAGACATGCTCAATGTCTTATAAATTTTTTTTTACCAATAACTGCATATATACACATATATAGAGAATATATACTTTATATTTCTGTGAAGGAAGCTCATAGGCATAAAATTTTAAAAATCCTTACTGATGAAGTTAAAATTGTCCAAAAAATTAATAAATTGTTTCATTGGTTCAGCAACCACCACGGTGTTAGTTAATATTCACAGTGGCTTAAACATAAATAATCTTGAGATCCAAACAAGATCATTAAAGTGAAGAAGAAAAGGATAGAACTCTGGAAACAGATACCAGTAAAGTCTCCAACTCACAATAGTCATGTGTCTTAGATGTGCAAGTCACTGGATATGCAAACTTCCAAAGAGCTGTAGGTACTGGAGCGAAGAAGGAAGTTATTTATGGAAACAGGTATATGTCATTGGTGACAGGCAGGGTTCATACTAAGTAGTTATGCACAGATATGAAGTAAAATATAGAAATACTTCAACATTGGTTAATAAATGGCTGCTGCCTCAAATCTTCTGAGCCCCTCATCCCAACTGCTCTCACCCTTCTTCAAGGTGTACCACAATGACTCTGAGATAGGGGCCTCTTAACCCTCTCCTGCAGAGGGTCAGAACCCATGCCATATCAGTTGGAGAAACTTTTGAGCCCAGTTCTGGTGCCAGGTGCCTACAAAGCAGGTGCTATTAGTATAAACAGTTTACAGATTCAGAAGGTAAGCCTAGAGAGATCAGTGGCTTATCTAAGGTGACACAATTATTAAGAAAGCCTGGGATGAAAAGCTAGGTCTGATTTCTTTTCTTTTCTTTTTTTTTTTTTAAATATTTTATTTATTTATTCATGAGAGAGAGAGAGAGAGAGGCAGGCACACAGGCAGAGGGAGAAGCAGGCTTCATGCAGGGAGCCTGATGTGGGACTCGATCCTGGGTCTCCAGGATCATGCCCTGGGCTGAAGGTGACGCTAAACCGCTGAGCCACCCGGGCTGCCCAATAATAGCTTATTCTACAAGGTATTAAAAGTGGTAGGCGGGATCCCTGGGTGGCGCAGCGGTTTGGCGCCTGCCTTTGGCCCAGGGCGCGATCCTGGAGACCTGGGATCAAATCCCACATCGGGCTCCCGGTGCAAGGAGCCTGCTTCTCCCTCTGCCTGTGTCTCTGCCTCTCTCTCTCTCTCTCTGTGACTATCATAAATAAAAAAAAAAAATAAAATAAAAGTGGTGGGCATAGTTCTAAGTACTTTATATATTTGAACTTGTTTATACCTTACAACCACAATATAGTGGGTACTATTATCCTCATTTTCAGATGAGGAATCTGAAACATGGGTAGTAAATAACAGTTGACATTTGGACCCAAAGAATCTGGTTCCAGAATCTGATTTCTTACTAGTATATTGTATTGTCCTTTTTAAACAGTCACATGTATGTAGATAAAGTATATTCCTCATATTTTAAATGATGATTTCTGGGTAAAAACCATGCATTTTGGTCCTAACTAAAAATAATTCTTCTAAGTTCTTCTCTGGCTCTATGCAGTTTTTTGAAGTTGGTTTATACACATTTACTCAAATCTTTCCCATTCAAAACTTAAAAATTCCTGGGGGGGGTCATTAAAAATGGGTGGGGAGATAGGTGAAAGCAGGGTAAAGTAAATGAAGATGTGTACATTCTAGAAAATCTAATTCAAACAAGTCACTAAAACACTTTTATTTTTCTGAACCATATTTTTATTTAATCTTAATTTTTTAAAAGATTTTTTATTTATTTTATTCATGATAGAGAGAGAGAGAGAGAGAGGGGCAGAGACACAGGCAGAGGGAGAAGCAGGCTCCATGCAAGGAGCCCGACATGGGACTTGATCCTGGGACCCCCGCATCACGCCCTGGGCCAAAGGCAGGTGCCAAACCACTGAGCCACCCAGGGATCCCCTTAATCTTAATTTTTATTTAATCTTAACCATTTTTAAGTGTACAGTTTCATGGCATTAAATATATTCACATTGTTATGCATCGATCACTATGAGTTATTTCTGGAACTCCTCATCTTATAAAACAAACTATCCACTAAGCAAAAAACTACCCATTCCCTCCTCTGCCAGTACCTGGCAACCACCATCCTACTTTCTCTCTATGAATTTTATTACTTTATGTATCTCATATAAGTGAAATCATACATTATATCCATTTTTGTGACTGGCTTATTTGCTTAACATAATGCCCGCAAGGATCATCCATGCTGTAACATATTTCAGAATTTCCTACCTTTTTAAGGCTGAATAATATTCCATTGTATGTATACCACATTTCATTTACCCATTCATCTATGGATAATGAGTTACTTCCACTCCTTGACTATTGTGAAAAATGCTCCTATGAACATCAGTGTACAAATATCTTGACAAGTCACTGTTATCACTTTTGTATAGGTACCCAGAAGTGGAATTCCTGGATAGTGTAGCAATTACATTATTTTTTGAAAAATCATTTTATTTTTTTATAGCAGACACACCATTTTACATTTCCATCAACAGTGCCTAAGTATATCAATTTGTTTACAACCTTGTGAACACTTGTTATTTTCTGGATTACTTTTTAAGCTGAAGTATAATTGAAATACGCTATTATTTTAGTTTCAGGTGTACCATATATTGATTTGACATTTATATGAAATGTTCACCATTATAAGTATAGTTATCATCTGTTACCGTAAAAATATTATTGACTTCATTTATTACTTTCAACAGAGTCTTTAGGGTTTCCTACATATAGTATGTCATCTGCAAATAGTGACAGTTTAATTTCTTTTACCAATTTGGATGCCTTTTATTTCTTGTCTGATTGCTGGCTAGGATTTCTGATACTATGTTGAATAAAAGTGGCAAGAATAAATAAACATCCTTGTCTTCCTAATCTCAGAGAAAAAGCTTTTTTTTTTTAACATTTGTTTTTATTTAAATTCAGTTTGCCAACATGTAGTATAATACCTAGTGCTCATCCCATCAAGAGCCCTCCTCATTGCCCGTCCCTCAGTCACCCCATCCCTCCACCTACCTCCCTTTCTGTAATCCTTTGTTTGTTTCCTGAGTTAGGAGTCTCTCATGGTTTGTCTCCCTCTCTAATTTTTCCCACTCAGTTCCCCTCCTTTTCCTTATAATCCCTTTCACTATTTCTTATATTCCACATGTGAGTGAAACCATATGATGATTGTCCTTCTCTGATCGACTCATTTCACTCAGCATAATACCCTCCAGTTCCATCCACATCAAGCAAATGGTGGGTATTCATCCTTTCTGATGGCTGTCCATTGTATGTATAGACCACATCTTCTTTATCCATTCATCTGTCAATGGACATCATGGCTCCTTCCACAGTTTGGCTATGGTGGACATTGCTGCTATGAACATTGGGGTGCAGGTGTCCCAGCATTTCACTGCATCTGTATCTTTGGGATAAATCTCCAGCAGTGCAATTGCTGAGTCATAGGGTAGCTCTATTTTTAACTTTGAGGAACCTCCACACAGTTTTCCAGAGCGGCTACACCAGCTTGCCATCCCACCAACAATGCAAGAGGGTTCCCCCTTCGCCACATCCTCGCCAACATTTGTTGTTTCCTGTCTTGTTAATTTTCACCATTCTCACTGGTGTGACTTGGTATCTCATCATGGTTTTGATTTGTATCTCCCTGATGCCAAGTGATGTGGAGCATTTTCTCACATGCTTGGTGGCCATGTGTATGTCTTCTTTAGAGAAATGTCTGTTCATGTCTTCTGCCCATGTCATGATTGGATTGTTTGTTTCTTGGGTGTTGAGTTTGATACGTTCTTTATAGATCTTGGATACTAGCCCTTTATCTGATATGTCATTTGCAAATACCTTCTCCCATTCTGTAAGTTGTCTTTTAGTGTTTTGGTTTTTTTTAAAGATTTTTATTTATTTACGAAAGACACACACAGAGAGAGAGAGAGAGAGAGAGAGAGAGAGAGAGAGAGAGACAGGCAGAGGGAGAAGCAGGCTCCCTGCAGGAAGCCCAATGTGGGACCTAGGATCACACCCTGGGCCGAAGGAAGTCACTCAACTGCTGAGCGACCCAGGCATCCCTGTCTTTTAGTTCTGTTGACTGTCTTTAGTTCTGTTTACTGTTTCTTTTGCTGTGCAGAAGTTTTTTTTTTATCGTGATTAAGTCCCAGTAGTTCATTTTTGGTTTTGTTTCCCTTGCTTTCATAGATGTGTCTTTGCCAAGTTCAAAAAGGTTGTTGCCTATGTTCTCCTCTAGGATTTTGATGGATTCTTGTCTCACATTTAGATCTTTCAACCATTTTGAGTTTATCTTTGTGTATGGTATAAGAAAATGGTCTAATTTCATTCTTTTGCATGTAGCTGTCCAATTTTCCCAACATCACTTGTTGAGTAGACTGTCCTTTTTCCAATGGATATTCTTTCCTGCTTTGTCAAATATTAGTAGAGTTGAGGGTCCATTTCTGGGTTCTGTATTCTGTCCCATTGATCTATGGGTCTGTTTTTGTGCCAGTACCACACTGTTTTGATGATCACAACTTTGTAATAGAGAAAAAGCTTTTAGTTTTTCACCATTGAGTATGATGTTAGCTTTGTCTTCATCATAAGTGGCCTTTATTATGTTGAGGTATGTTTCCTCTAAGTCCACATTATTGAGAGTTTTTATCATGAATGGATATTGAATTTTGTCAAGTGCTTTTGCTGCATCCATTGAAATATGATTTTTATTTTTCATTTTGTTGATGTTGTGTATCGCATTGACTTATGAATATTAAACCATCCTTGCATCCCCAGAATAAATTCCATTTGATTTTTATGAATGATCCTATTGATGATATATTGTTGTTTGGGTTTCTTTTTTAAGATTTTATTTTTAAGTAATTTTTACAGCCAACATGGGCCTCAAACTCAACCCTAAGATCAAAAGTAGTATTCTCTTCCAACTGAGCCAGCCAGATGGCCCCTATTAATATATTGTTGAATGAAGTTTGCTAATAATATTTTTTTGAGGATTGTTACAACTATATCCATAAGGGATATTGGCCTATAGTTTTTGTTTTTTGTAGTGTCTTTGTGTGGATTTGGTATTGGAGTAATGCTGGCCTCATAGAATATATATGGAAGCTTTCTTTCCTATTCTAGTTTTTGGAATAGTTTGAGGAGAATAAGTATTAACTCTTTTCAAATATTTGGTAGAATTCACCTGTGAATCTGTCTGGTCCTGGATTTTTGTTTGTTGGGAGTTTTGATTATTGATTCAATTTCTTTACTAGTAATTGGTCCATTCAGATTTTCTATTTCTTTCTGATTCAGTTTGGAAGTTTGTATGTTTTTAGGAATTTATCCATTTCTTCAAAGTTGTCCAATTTGTTGGTCTAACTTTTCATAGTATTATCTTATAATCCTTTCTATTTGTGGCGTTGGTTGTTACTTCTCTTTCATTTCTGATTTTGTGTCCTCTTTTTTTTTTTTCTTGATGAATCTGGCTAAAGATCTATCGATTTTTTTTTTTTTTCAAAGAATCAGCTCCTGGCTTTATTGATCTCTTCTATTTTTTTAAGTCTCTTTCATTTATTTTTGCTTTCATCTTATTATTTAATTTATTCTACTAACATTGGGCTTTGTCCTGACTTTTCTAGTACCTTTAGTTGTAAGGCTAGATTGTTAGAGATTTTTTTATTTCTTGAGGTAGGCATGGATTGCTGCAAATTTTCCTCGTAGAAGTGCCTTCTCCAATGTCCTAAGAATTTTGGACCATTGTGTTTTCATTTCCATTTGTCAACATGTTGTTTTTTTTTTTTTAAATTTCCTCTTTGATTTCTTCATTGACCCATTCAGTAGCTAGTACATTGTTTAGCCTCCACACTTTTGTACCTTTCCCAATTTTTGTGATCAATTTCTATTTTCATAATGTTGTGGTTAGAAAAGATGCATATGATTTCACTTTTCTAAAATTTATTGAGATTTGTTTTGTGACCTAATATGTGAACTGTTATCCTGGAGTTCCTGGATATCCTGTTATCTCCTATCCTGGAGAATGTTCTATATGCCCTTGAAAATAATTCTATATTTCTCTTGTATATTCTTTTGGTTTTTTGATGGAGTATTCTGTATATATCTGAAGTCCATATGGTCTAATGTATCATTCAAAGAACTTTCCAGGGCAACCCTGGTGGTGCAGCGGTTTAGCACCACCTGCAGCCCAGGGCGTGATCCTGGAGACTCTGGATCGAGTCCCACGTCAGGTTCCCTGCATGGAGCCTGCTTCTCCCTCTGCCTGTGTCTCTGCCTCTCATTCTCTCTCTGTGTCTCTATGAATAAAGAAATAAAATCTTAAAAAAAAAAAAGAACTTTCCATATTGGTTTTCCGCCTGGATGATCTAGCCATTGATATAACTGAGGTGTTAAAGTTCCTTACTGTTGTCCTATTGCTGTCAAGTTCTCCCTTTATTTCTGTTAATATTTTATGTATTTAGATGCTCCAATGTTGGGTGTATAAATGTTTACAATTGTTACATTGTCTTGTTGGATTGACCTCTTTATCATTATGTAATGCCCTTCTTTGTCTCTTACTTACGGTCTTTGTTTGTCTGATATAAGTGCCCTACCCTGGCTTTTATTCTGCTTTCATTTGAACAGAATGTCTTTTCCAATCCCTTCACTTTCAGTCTGTACGTATCTTTAGATGTGAAGTGAGTCTCTTTAAGGCAGCATACAGAATGGGTCGTTTTTTGTTTTGTTTTGTTTTTTTAAAAGATTTTAAAAATTCATTTATTCACGAGACACACACAGAGAGAGGCAGGGACACAGGCAGAGGGAGAAGCAGGCTCCCTATGGGGAGCCCAATGTGGAACTCAGTCCCAGAACCCCAGGATCACGACCTGAGCCAAAGGCAGACACTCAACCACTGAGCCACCAAGGTGCCCCTGGGGCTTGGTTTTTTTTTTTTTTTTTTTTTTTTTAATCCATTCTGCCACCCTGTGTCATTTGATGGGAGCATTTAGGCCATGTACATTTCAATTAATTATTGATATGAACTTACTGCCATTTTGTTAAGTGTCTCTCCGTTGCTTTTGTTGTTCTTTTCTGTCCCTTTCTTCTCTTGCTCTTTCCTTCAGATTGATGACTTTCTATAGTGGTATGCTTGGCTTTCCTTCTCTTTATTTTTTGTGTATTTATTATACAACTTCTTGGTTTGTGGTAACTGCGAAGTTCATCTATAACATCCTAAGTATATAGCAGTCTATTTTAAGTTAATGGTCACTTAAATTCAAACACATTCTGAAAGAACTGTTTTACTCCCCTACTCCACTCATGTATATGCTGTCATATTTTATATATTTTAATTCATAATTCTCTTATTATGGCCTTTTTTTCCCACTTAAAGACGTCTCTTTAACATTTCTTATAAGCCTGGTTTTAGTGTTGATGAATTCCTTAACTTTTGTTTGTCTGGAAAACTCTTTATCTTTCTGTCAATTCTGAATGATAAACTTGCCAGGTAGTAGAGTATTCTTGACTTCAGCTCTTTGAATGCATCATGCCACTCCCTTCTGGCCTGCAGTTTCTGCTTAAATAAATAAATAAATCAGCTGATGGGGGGTGTCTGAGTGGCTCAGTCAGTTCAGAATCTGCCTTTGGCTGGGGTTGTGATCTTAGGGGTCCTGGGATGGAGCCCTGCTTTGGGCTCCCTGCTCGGTGGGGAGTCTGCTGCTTCCTCTCCTGCTGTACCTGCCCCCCCCCCCCGCCCCACCACACACACATACTCATGCTTTCTCTCAAATAGATAGATAAACTCTTTTTAAGAAATTGTCTGATGGAAAAAAAAAAAAAAAAAGAAATTGTCTGATGGGACGCCCAGATGGCTCAGTGGTTTAGTGCTTGTCTTTGGCCCAGGGTGTGATCCTGGGGACCCGGGATCGAGTCCCACGTGGGGCTCCCTGCATGGAGACTGCTTCTCCCTCTGCCTATGTCTGTGCCTCTCTGTGTCTCTCTCATGAATAAATAAAATCTTTAAAAAAAATCATCTGATAGGGATGCCTGGGTGGTTCAGCAGTTGAGTGTTTGTTTTGATTAGTATTGTTTTGTAGTATAGTTTGAAATCTGGGAAATAATGACATCTTCAGCTTTTTTCTTTTTTCTTTTTTTTCTCAAGATTGGTTTGGTTATTTGGGATCTTTTGTGGTTCTGTACAAATTTTAGGATTATTCTAGTTCTGTAAAAAAAATGCTATTGGCATTTTGATAGGGATTGCATTGAATCTATAGTTGCTTTGGGCAGTGTGGACATTTTAACAATATTAAATCTTCCAATCCCTGAGCATGGGCTGTTTTACCATTTGTGTCATCTTCAGTTTATCAGTGTCTATTAGTTTTCAAGGGTACATGTCTTTCATTTCCTTGGTTAAATTTATTCTTGGGTATTTTTTTTATTTTATTCTATTTTATTCTTTTTGATGAAATTTTAAGTAAACTTGTTTTCTTAATGTCTCTTTTTGCTAGATATTAGTATATAAAAACACAACCAATTTCTGTGTGTTGATTTTGTATCCTGAAGCTTTACTGAATTCATTTATTCCAGTAGTTTTTAGAGTGTTAAGAGTCCTGTATATATATTATTATGTCATTTGCAAATAGTGACAGTTTAACTTCATTTGTACCAATTTGGATGTCTTTATTTTTCCTGTTTTGACTAGGACTTCCAATACTACTGAATGAATGTGGTGAGAGTGGGCATCCTTGTCTTCTTCCTGGTCTTTCAACTTTTCACTATTGTGTATGATGTTAGCTATGTTTTTTTTTATATATATGGCCTTTATTGTATGAAGATATGTTCCATCTATGCCCACTTTGCTGAGACATTTTATCACAAATGGATGTTGAATTTTGTCAAATCTTTTTCTGTATCTATTGAGACAATCAAATGATTTTTATCCTTCACTTCGTTAATGTGGTATATCACATTGATTGATTGGCAGACATTGGACCATCCTTGCATCCCTGGAATAAATTCCATCTGATTGTGGTGAATGATCATTTAAATTTATTGCTGAGTCAAATTTGCTAGTATTTTGTTAGGAATTTTGCAATTATGTTTATCAGGAATATTGCTCTATAGTTTTCTTTTGTGTAGTTTGTCTGCTTTTGGTATCATGGTAATGCTGGGCTCATAGAATCTATCTGAATGTTTTCGTCCTCTTCCAATGTTTGGAATAGTTTGAGAAGGATGGGTATTAACTCTTTCTCAAATGTTTAGTAGAATTCACCTCTGAAGCCATCTGGTCCTGGACTTCTGTTTGTTGGGAGGTTTTTGATTGCTCATTCAGTATCCTACTAAATTGTCTATTCTCATTTTCTTTTTTTCCCCTGATTTCAGCCTTGGGAGATGGTTATGCTTCTAGGAATTTATCCATTTCTTCTAGGTTATTCTATTTCTTGGCATATAATTGTTTGTAGTAGTCTCCCTATAATCCTTTCTATGGAGTTGGTTATAATTTCTTTCATTTCTGATTCTTTTTTCTTGATAAATCTGCCTAAATGTTTATCAGTTGTTTATGAACCAGCTCTTAGTTTCATCTTTTATATTGTCATTTTCTTTTCTTTTTTTTTAAGATTTTATGTATTCATGAGAGACACACACACAGAGATGCAGAGACATAGGCAGAGGGAGAAGCAGGCTCCACGCAGGGAGCCCGACATAGGAGTTGGTCCCAGGTCTCCAGGGTCATACCCTGGGCTGAAGGTGGTGCTAACCCACTGAGCCACCTGGGCTGCCCTATATTGTCATTTTCTTCTCCATTTCACTTATTTCCACATTGATTTTCATTATTTTCTTCTTTCAACTATGGGCATGCTTTGCTTTCTGTTCCTTTAGGGCTAATTTGTGTAAGAATTTTCTTGTTTCTTCAGGTAGGTCTGCATCACTATAAACTTCCCTCTTAGAACTGCATTTATTGTGTCCCAAATATTTTGGAATATGTATTTTGTCTTCAGTTTTTAAAATTTGATATCTTCATTGACCTATTGGTTTTTTAGTTGTAGCATTTTTAGTCTCCATGAGGTTTTTTTTTTCCAGTTTTTCTTTTAGTTGATTTCTATTTTCATACCATTGTGGTTGGAGAAGATGCTGGGACATTTTAACTTATATTTATTGAGATTTGTTTTGTGCCTAGCATGTGATCTATCCAGAAGAATGTTTCATATGCACTTGAAAAGAATGTGCTGTTTTTGTTTTAAAGATTTTACTTATTTGTTCATGAGAACCACAAAGAGAGGCAGAGACATAGGCAGAGGGAGAAGCAGGCTCCCTGCAGTGAGCCTGATGCGGGACTTGATCCCAGGACCTCGGGATCACGACCTGAGCCAAAGGCAGATGCTCAACCACTGAGCCACCCAGGTGTTCTTCTGTTTTTGATTGAATGTTCTATATATCCGTAGAGATCATCTGATCTAATCTATCATTGAAAGCTATTCTTTTCTTATTGAGTTTTCTGCCTGGATGATCTATCCATTGATGTGAGGGAGCTGTCAAAGTCCCCTACTGTTATTATATTACTATCAATTTCTCCTTTTATGTTTCTTAATATATTTGCCTTGAATATTGAGGTGCTCCAGTATTGAGTGCAGATACATATAGCTGTTTGTTACCTTGTTGGATTGACTCCTTTATCATTATGTAATGCCCTTGTCTGTTACTCCAGTCTTTATTTTAAAGTCTACTTTGTGTGATGTATTTAAGTATTGCTATCCTGGCTTTTTTGCTTCCGTTTGCGTGAAATCTCTCTCTCCATCCCTTTACTTTTGGTTTCTGCCTTTAGGTTTGAAGTACATCTCTTGTAGGCAGCATATAAATGGGTCTTTTTTTTTTTTAATCTGTGCATTCCTTTTATGTCTTTTGGAGCATTTAGTCCATTTACATTTAAAATAATTATTGGTAGCTATGTACTTATTACCATTTTTGGTCATTGTTTTTGTAGTTCTCTGTTCCTTTTTCCTCCTCTTCCTGTCTTGTTATTCAATGACTTTTTCTTATGCTTGGAATTTTTTCTTAATCTATCACAGGTTTAGGGGTTCATATACCCTATGTATATAGCAATCTATTTTAAATTGATGGATGTTAAGCTTGGATACATTCTAAGAGCACATTTTTTACTCCTTATTCCCCACATAATTTATGTATTTGACATATTTTACATCCTTTTATTATTTTTAAAGATTTTATATATTCATGACAGAGAGAGAGAAACAGGCAGAGGGAAAAGCAGGCTCCATGCAGGGAGTCTGACGTGGGACTCGATCCTGGGTCTCCAGGATCACACCCCAGGCTGAAGGCAGCACTAAACCACTGGGCCACCAGGGCTGCCCTATTTTACATCCTTTAATTTTGTCTTTTAACTGTTTTAGACATAGGTGATTTTATGCTTGTCTTGTAAGCTTTACCCTAAGTTCGTAAGTTTGCTTTTACTAGTGAAATTTTTTCTTTCATAATTTTCTTCTTATAGCATTTTCTCTCAATTTAGCATTTCTTTGAAGGCCAGTTTAGTAGTCTTTTGACTCTTGTCTGAAAAATCCAATTTTGCTTCAATTCTTTTTTTTTTTTATTTTTATTTATTTATGATAGTCACAGAGAGAGAGAGAGAGACAGAGGCAGAGGGAAAAGCAGGCTCCCCGCACCGAGAGCCCGATGTGGGATTCAATCCCGGGTCTCCAGGATCGCGCCCTGGGCCAAAGGCAGGCGCTAAACCGCTGCGCCACCCAGGGATCCCAATTTTGCTTCAATTCTGAATGATAACCTTGCCTTAACAATAACCAGGTTATTGTAAATTGATTGCCCCTAGTAGTTTTCATTTCAGTTATTGTATTCTTCGACTCTGGTTCTTTTTAATTTTTTACCCCTTTGTTGAAGTCCTAAGTTCATCTACTCTTCCAAAGTTCTGTATCTTTATGACCATTACTTTTATCAGGTAGATTGCTTACCTATGTTTTTTTGTTTTCAAGATTTTATTTATTCATGAGAGACACAGAGAGGCAGAGACCTAGGCAGAGGGAGAGGCAGGCTCCCTAAAACCCTGGGATCATGACCTGAGCCAAAGGTAGACTCTCAACCACTGAGCCACCCAGGTGCCCCACTTACCTGTTTTACCTATTTGAGGTTTTGTCTTTTTGTTATTGGTTTTAGGTTTTTCCTTTTAGCACTTTTAAGTAAGCTCTGTGCCCAGTGTGGGGCTTGAATTCACAACCCCAAGATCAAAAGTTGCATGCTTTACCAAATGAGCCAGCCAGGTGCCCTTCCTTTTCAACACTTTAAGTGTATCATGCTACTATCTTCTGGCTTATAATATTTCTGCTGAAAAATTCAGTTAGCCTTATGGGTATTTCCTTGCATATAACTAGTTGCTTTTCTCTTGTGACTTTTAAGAGAGTCTTTAACATTTGACATTATGATGTCTTGATGTGAAACTCTTTGGGTTCAGTATTATTGGAGGTTCCATGTACTTCCTGGACCTGGACATCCATTTCTTTCCCCATTACCATTATTTCTCTGTCACTTTCTTGCTGCTTGCTTGCCCTTTCCCCTTTTTGGGGTCCCTATAATGTGAATGTTGGTATGTTTGATATTGTCACAGAGGGTCCCTTAACTTAGCCTCGTAATTTTCTTTCCATTTGGCTTGGCTGATTTCCATTACCCTTTCTTTCAGATTGTTGATCTGTTTTCTGTATCCTCTTCTCTGCTGTTGATTGCCTCTAGTGTCTTTCATTTATTGTATTCTTCACCTCTGGCTTTTAAAAAATATTTTCTACTCGTTTGTTGAAGTTCTGAGTTCATCTACTCTTCGCAGTTCTGTGAGCAACTGTATGACCATTACTTTATCAGGTAGATGGCTTGTGTTTTGAGATTTTGTCTTCATTTGGACCATATTCCTGTCTCATTTGTTTCTGTAGAATAAGTAGAGTGCTCTATGTGGTTTGGGAGATATCCATGTTGGTGTCCTGTGGGGTCCAGAAGTACAATTCCCCCATGGTTACCAGAACAAGGGGCTCTAGAGATCTCCCCTGTGGGCTGCATATACCTTCCAGTTGTGACTAAACGGACTTCTCTTGGCATGCTGATGGGGGCGAGGGGTGGCGGCTAACTCCCAGTGAGGTTGGTTTCAAGCCCTGCAGTGATTTTTGTGGATGAGCTGGCAGGCAGGGCTGCTTCCAACCCTAGGGCCAGAGGTGCTTTAAAGGGGAGCCAGTTCTGACTACGAGCTGTGGCAGAGTGACAGCTACTTTGGAGGAGTGCCTGAGAAGCAGGTTGGGTGGGTCAGATCTACAGGCGAATGCCAGAATTGGGCAAGTGTTGCTAACAGTGTGGATGAAGTATCAGAAGTGGCACCTGCCAGCATTGGGCTAGCTGGGCTGAAGGCAAGAAAATTGTGCCCACTGGTGCTGCCCTTTCCAGAGAAAGTTTCTACAGATCTATGTCCCTCTGGCACTTGCCTTAAAATTAGTCAGCAAATCTCCTTCACGTAGAACCTGGGTGCTTTTCAGAGTCCAGACTGCTAACCATTGTACCATGGAACCCTCTTTAACACCCAGGCGCTTTTCAATATGCTGCTTCTGTGCTGGGTCTTGGACTGTTAATAGGTCACTGTTACCTGGCCCTTTAAGAGAAGAGACTTGGTTTCCTGTGGCTCTCCTGGAGTTCAACCTCAAAGCCAGACATTTCGAGGGATTATCTTCCTAGTGCAGATTCCAAGGACAAAGAGGGTGTGCCCAGTGGGCTTTTGAACCATTCTTTCCTCGGGGAAGACCTCTACACCTGTGATACCCTTTCGGCTTTGTAGGTTGCTAAGTGCTTTCCAAGCTGCTATTTTTTTCACTGGGTCTCAGGGTCTCCGGGTGAGCCAAACTGCATGCAAGCCAGCCAAGCAGTGATTCTGTTCCCTGTAGCACTTTGGGACCTCCTACAGGTCAGCCCTGTTGGGTTTTCCAAGCCACATGTCCTGGCGGCTTCTCTTTCTGATGCAGACCCTAGAGTCTGAAGTGCCCCCTGTGGAGCTCCATCTCCATGCTCCTCCTGAAGCCTGCTCTAGTGAGATCTCTCCTTATTGTGTTGCCACACGGGGGATGGGTGGTTTTGACACGGTCTCTGCCTCTCCTGCCCATCACAATGTGGTCCTTTAGATCTTTTGGTGTGGAGAGCGGTTCATCTAATTTTCAGATCTTTTTCAGAGGGAAATGGTCCGTATATAGACTTGGTATGCCTGTGGGAGGGGATGAATTTAGGATCTTTGTAATAACACCATCTTCCCAGCTGAATCTTAAAAATTAGCTGCTAAAGCACTTTTTGAATTAGATTAAGCCTTTAGAACATTTAAGTTCAGTTCTATTAGGGAGGGAAATGATCAGATAACGTGTCAAAATTTAAAGTGGGAGACACCTGGGTGGCTCAGCAGTTGTGTCTGCCTTTGGCTCAGGGTGTGGGTCCCAGGATCGAGTCCCACATCAGGCTTCCTGCATGGAGCCTGCTTCTCCCTCTGCCTGTGTCTCTGCCTCTCTCTGTATCTCTCTCATGAATAAGATATAAGGCTAACTTTTTCACATTTCAAACAGCAATTTAGTTAAATTCTTAAGTTTAAAGGACTGTGTCCTTTAAGCACTAAAACATAGCTAATGACATGTTAATCAACATTGTATTTAATAAGTAATGAACAGCAAACAATATACTCTTTTAATGTTTTGCTGAAACTGTCCATTTTGGGTGTATGTGTTCACATTTTATGTACCATTTAAACTGAGTTTTGTTAGCAGAAAGGAATGGTGGTAAGGAAATAAACCTTTGTTTTTGAAAAAAAAAAAAAATCTACTCAACTCCCGACTTACAAATTATTAGAGTGGTTTCTACACTTCCTCTCAACGTGCATACACTACAGCTAATTCACATCAAAGAAACATGTTTAAATTATATGTATAAACTATTTCATGTTGCATCAGTCCTGACTCCTAAAGGGAGACACTTAGCTCATGTGTTAGGGAAAAAAAGACCTGCTTTATTTCCGAGGACAGAATCCAGGAGACCAAAAACCATGTAAGCCTCAGAAGGTATTAGAGCCAAAGGTAGCCAGTGACTGAAATTACTCAGTGGTAGACCCCTGTTTCCCATGTGAAGATAACAGTAAATGATTCACCGTGGCTCAGTTAGCCATCCTGTACCTGCTGGGTTAATGGCATGTGACCCCAAATCTATAGCATTTGTTGAGAATAACTTAGATGTCGAAGTGGATTTATGTCCTGTGCATCTTCGATGCTCAAGGGCTCCCTGAGCTCACTCCTGGGCAGCAGTCACCTGTTATGGCCTGGTTTCCTGTACTACATTTTCACTCAGTTGAAGAGTATGGTCACACAGTGATCTCATCTACATCACTGATTCCACCTATTGTTAGAAGTTATGTGTCCACTTAGTAGGTCAATGAATTTAGGACAATAAATGACGATTACTATATGAACACAGTACTTAATGATTTGGAAAGATGAAAACTCAAACAACCAAACTAATAAGTTGTAGGCTGCACCTAAAGCAATTAATGCTAACATTTCATCACCATATCAGTGCTTTTTAAAAACAGAATTTCCATCTTAATCTATAGAGGAGCAGGTATAGCCCTGCGGCCACTCCTCACAGAGCTCTGGTGCCTCCTCAGGCTTAGCCTTGATAATGAGGTTTAGTACTTTAACAGCCTAAAGCTCTTGCTACCTGTCCTGAAGTACACTTAAACAACCTACTGGAGCTGATTCTGAAGGAGCCAAGTCAGTTAATATCCTAAAAGCTCCCTTCAAATGTAATTTTCATAGTCCTTAAATTTTAATTGTCATTGTTTATTACTGTTTTGGCTACATTCTCTACAATTTCAGCAGCATCTTAAGAGACAATGTGTCTATATGTACAATGAGAAAACAAAATGGCTTGCAACATGAGAAATAAGAGCCACAGTTTAACTGTACAATATTAAGGAGAACCTGTGGTATCACCTCCTTTTTCGGCAACATGGACAACTTACATGTAAGTATCAGCATTATGAATGTGACAAATAATTCTTACAGGAGTAAAATACAACATCCTGAAAAAGAATGGTTTCTACCATACAAGGCAGTTAGAAAATGTTCACATTTTAACAAATCTGTACAAACCACAAGAAACTTATTTATGGGACCACCATCCCACCTTTCTGATAAGAACCTTCTAGAAATGTAGGATAAACATGAACAATTTATAAATCTAGTTATCTATGTGCTCCACAGCCCTAGAACCCAAGAATCTGATTTAGTGAACCCTACATGTCCAAGATGGATCATTTTTATATGCCTTGATTGTTAATGAATGCCAGCTTTTAATATCTCTCTAATACGATGTACAGTCAACTTGCACCTTTAAGGAGGTCATTAGATTTTTTAGCAAAGAAGCAACATCATTTAGCAGCAATTAAAGCGCCTTTCAAGAAGACTTAAAAAAAATACAATATCCAATTAGAAAAGCCATATTTTTAAACATTTGTACAAGAATAAGCTGCTGAAACTTGGTAATTGAAATACAACATCTGTACAACAATTTACAATAGAGCTAGAAGGGAATTTATCATTATCCTGCATAGAACTGGTCTGATCTGCATTTGGTTACATACTGTCACTTGTTTATGAACAAGGCCTGGTAACAAAGGGAAAAATATCTTAATTCAAACATACTGAAAACATCAGAGATATTTAGTGATTTCAAAACAAGCAGCTCATTTTGTCAAAGGTGTAAAGTAGATCTAGAAATAATAGCTCTCCCGTTAACATGACTAGTAAAAAAAAAAAACAAAAAAACAAAACGGACATGTGGTTTCGAGGTACAACTTGGTAAAAGCCAGAATAGGCAAGTGACAAAGTGTAACTTTGTCCAAAGTCCAAAGATTCTAACTCTCACATGCTACTACTATAAAACACAACTGTCACCGTCATTCAGTTCTTACTTTGGTTTCAGCAGATTAACCGCTGAATGCTGAAGAATGTATCCAGGCACTATAGTTCTTGTGTTAGAAATATTTTTTCCATGTGTTTTTAAATAATGAAAAACTACCCTTCATATTAGAACTCTCTAGTAACAACCAAATGTATTTAAGTATTATAAACGTTATTTACAGTGTTCCCCCAAACAATTTTTCTTAACACGGTATTCCTGTTTCTGTGCAACAGGCAGTCATCCTTCACTGCTCAGGGTTATAGTCAAAAGTGTACATTTTATTCATTGTCCATGATCCACTCATACAAATGACGCTATGAAGAACTTCAGTTCACAAATAGTTCTCAACCATGTCCTGTGTGAAAAAGAAAACAACAAAAAACAATCAAATGCTCTCAAACTCAAGTGTGTATCTGGAAGCAATTCAAAGATATCATGCCAATTTTGGAGGAAAATCAGTAAGTAATTATGCTTGAAGAAGGGGGTGTAGGGGATGCTGTAAGCCCAGCCATGTGTAAGTTTCCTGAAGAATTTGATCTTCTCATATGTGGAAGAAGGTACGGGTCATTTGCCAGTTGGTGCACATCAAACCGATCTTCTTTTCGGTAGGCCAGACAGCGTCTTATAAAGGCCTTAAAAAAAAAAAAAGTTCAGAAATTAAAATTTGTGCCCCTTTGACACATCAGTCAGCTGGCTCCTATTGTAAAATGACCACGTTTAAGACAGTAAGTGTATTTCACTTCATTAGCATTCAAATCTTCAAAAAATTCTATAGCATTAAAATTCTTATTCCAAAAGTAAACTCAAGTCCCAGCCCTTAGTTGTTGATTTTATAGTCTAAATGATTACTGCTACCATTTAAATTTCCTGTTGGAAAGGTGTACCCAGTTTTAAAAAAATTTATTCCAAGAACGAAAATTAGCATTTTATTTTGAGTATACAATTCAGTGATATTTTAAGTGCATTCACGTTATGAAACATCAAGGTCATTCATCTCCAGATCATTTTCATCATCCAATAATCAAAACAAAAGATGAAATTCTGTACCATTAAACGACTCTCCACTTGTCCTTCCCCCAGCACTTGGTAACCACTGTTCTGTAAGTGGAATCATACAGTATTTGTCCTTTTGTGTATGGCTTATTTCACTTAGCATCATGTTTAAGAGTTCTCCATGTGGTAGCATGCATCAGAATTTCACTGCTTTTTAAGGTTGAATAATACTCCATTTCATGTACATACCACATTTTGTTTATCCATTTATCTGTTGACATTTTGAATACTGCTGTGAGCAATGGCATAAAAGTATCTGTTCAATCCTTGCTTTTTTGGGGTATATAGCTAAAACTAATTGCTGGATGGCATGGTAATTATTTTTAAAAACTAATATCTATCATTGTTTTAGGTGTACAACAACTTAGACAATTGTTTTCTTTTGATAAATTTTAAGCTATTCTCCTTAGGACTGATTTTGTTTTTCTAAAGGTTTATTTATTTATTTATTCATGAGAGAGACAGAGAGAGAGGCAGAGACACAGGGAGAAGCAGGCTCCATGCAGGGAGCCTGACGTGGGACTCAATCCCAGGTCTCCAGGATCATGCCCTGGGCCGGAGGCGGCACTAAACCACTGAGCCACCTGGGCTGCCCAAGACTTATTTTAAAACTCGAAGTTTGTACCTTTGATCCTTTCTGTCCATTTCGCTCATCTCCCACCCCCTGCCTCCCAGCAGTCTGTTCTCTGTATTCATGAGCTTGGGTGGTTTTGTTTTTTTAAATTTATTTACTCATGAGAGGCAGAGAGAGAAGCAGGCTCCTTGCAGGAAGCCTGATGTGGGACTTGATCCCAGGACCCCAGGATCATGACTTGAGCTAAAGGCAGACACTCAACGACTGAGCCACCAAGGCGTCCCTGTTTTTTTAATAAGATTTTACATATAAGTGAGACATATGGTATCTGTCTTTCTCTAACTTATCTCACTTAGCATAATGTGCTCAAGGTCCATCCATGTTGTTGCAACTGGCAAGAGATCCTTTCTTTCATGGCTGAAAAATATTCCACTGTATCTATAAACCACATTTTCTTTAGCCATTCATCCACTGATGGACACTTAGTTGTTTCCATGTCTTGGCTATCATAAATAATGCTGCAGTGAACAGAGGGGTACAGGGATGTTTTCTAATTAGTGCTTTACTTTTCTTGGATAAATACCCAGAGGCAGGATTACTGGATCATATGGTAGTTATATTTTTAATTTTTTGAGGAACCTCCATACTATTTTCTACAGTGGCCATACCAATTTACATTCCTATCAGTAGTACACAAGGGTTTCTTGTTCTCCACATCCTCACCAACACTTCTTTTTATTTTTCAATAGCCATTTTAACAGATATCCGGCGATATCTCACTGTGGTTTTTATTTTAAGTAGGTTCCACACCTAACATGGGGCTTAAACTCACAACCCTGAGATTTAGAGTTGTGTGCTCTATCAATTAAGCCCCCCAGGTGCCCCCTGACTATGGTTTTGAATTAGTGACGCCAAGCACCTTTTCATATACCTGTTGGCCACATATCTTCTTTGGAGAAGTATCTATTCATATACTCTTATTTTTTAATCAGATTGTTTTTCTTTTCTTAAAATAGACTCTATGCCCAGTGTGGAGCCCAATGTAAGGCTTGAACTCATCCTGAGATCAAGAGTCGGACACTTCCAATTGAGCCATCCAGGTATCTCTTCCCTGTTTTCCCTGCTATTGCGTTGTACCAACTCTATAGATTTTGAATATTGATCCCTTGTCAGCTATGACTTGCAAATATTTTCTACCATTTAGTAGGTTGCCCATTTTGTTGATGGTTTCTTTTGCTGTGCAACTGGTTTTTTATTTGATGTAGTCCCACTGGTCTGTTTTTGCTTTTGTTGCCTTTGCTTTTGGTGTCAGATCCACAAATCCTCACCAAGACAAATGTCAAGGAGCTTAATCGCTACATCTTCCAGTAGTTTTATGGATTCAGGGCTTACGTTCAAGGCTTTCATCCATTTTGAATTTATTTTCCTGTATGGTTAAAGCAGTGGTCCAGTTTCCCCAACATCATTTATTGAAGAGACTATCCTTTCTCCACTGTATAATCTTGGCTCTTTTGTCATAATTTTTTAAATTAATTAATTAATTTATTTATGATAGTCACGGGGGTGGGGAGCAGAGACACAGGCAGAGGGAGAAGCAGGCTTCATGCAGGGAGCCCGACGTGGGACTTGATCCCAGGACTCCAGGTGCTTAACCGCTGAGCCACCCGGGCGTCCCTCTTTTGTCATAAATTAATTAGCCATCTAAGCTTGGGTTTATTTTTGGGCTCTCTATTCTGTTCCACTGATTTGTCTGTTTTTATGCCAATACCATACTGTTTTGATTGCTACAGCTTTGAAATATAGCTCAAAATCAAGGAGTTTGATGCCTCTGGCTTTGTTGTTCTTTCTCAAGACTGCTTTGGCTATTCAGGGTTTTAGTGATTTCATCCCAATTTTAGAATTGGGTGATCTATTTTGTGAAAAATGCCATTAGAATTTTGATAGGGCATGCATTCAATTTTTACATTGCTTTGGGTAGTACAGACTTTTAAATATTCTTCTAATTCATGAGCAAGGGATATATTTCCATTTATTTGCATGGCCTTCAATTCCTTTCATCAATGTTTTATAGTTTTCAGAGTACACATTTCACCTCCTTCGTTAAATTTATTCCTAGGTATTTTATTCTTCTTGATACAACTGTAAAGACTGTGTTCTTAATTTCTCTGATAGTTTATTAGTAGTGTATAGAAATACAACAGATTTTTGTATCCTGCAACTTTACCAAGGTACAGTCTTTAGGATTTTCTATATATAATGTCATTTGCAAATAGTGACCCTTTTACTTCTTCCTTTTATTCATTCTTGTCTAATTGCTCTGGCAAGAACTTCCAAATACTATATTGAATATGGAAAGCTGCATTTCTCCATATATAATAATTCCAGACTTCTAGAATTTTCTCTCATTCCATTTTACTATCAGTTTACTTTGGCTAGAGGGTATGATGCCTTTTTTTGGGGGGTGCCACATTTTTTAAGATGCAGGGAACAATGAAGTGATACTTCTATTGGGGTTTGTTTCCTAGGTTAATATTGTGTATCAGTACTGAAAAAACTAAATAATGGAATATAATCAGTATTTTTTTTCCTTCTTAAACTGGTTTTTATATATTGTCCTTCAGAATGGCTTTGTATTAAAAAAAATCTAAGATGGTACACAAAGCAAATCTATCTATTAGCTGGCAATCAAACCTAACCTAACCAGAACCCCCTACGTCTCTTCATGCCTCTGTCCAGGCACTGGCTCTGCCTCCAAGCTAGCAGGGAAATCTCTATCCTGACTTCTACTACTGTAGTTCTGAACTTTACTTAAGTGGAATTATACCTTATGTTCTGACTTCTTTCAATCAATATCCTATTTTGAGAGATTCATCCAATTTTTGCAACAGATAAAACATTTTCAAGGGATAATTAATCATTTCCTTATTGCTGACAGCAAAAGTAACTAGCTTGTCTTAAAATTCCTAACTTCTATATACATTCATGAATTAAAGCATTTTGCACCTACTTTGATAAGTAATTTTTCCTCTAAAAACAAACTAGCTCTTATTATTATACGTTAGTTAGCTTACAAATACTTATCAAAAATCTTTCTGAATCATTTTCAATGCCGTCTCTGAAACCTAGAGTTCAGTTTAACACCTAAGTTTCAGTAGAGGAAAAGCTGCTGACGTTAGTCTACAAGGAGTACATGTACTTATTACAATGCTCAGGCCAGGTCAGTGGAAGTACTTGGTAGAGGTGTTTGCTCTAAGGACAAGGTTTGAAAAAAAACACCGCATACGAAACCCCACAAAAAACAATGTGCCCCTTTACTTCCCACATCTGTGACTGTGGTGCCTATGAAGAGCCTAAGACTAGAAACAGAGATGGCTAAATGGAAGAGCCTAAGACTAGAAACAGAGATGGCTAAATGGGACTTCTTTTCGGCAAACCACATTCATTCCTGGTCACTTCTGTCAGTTAATTTTTTTAGTTTCTGTTCTCACTGATGCTGCAGATAGAAAAGGAAGGCAAAATTTAGACACTAGCATTGTCAAGTTCTTTTCAGGCAGCCATATTACCTTAAGAAAAGTATGTGATGATCTTAGTCTGAAGCATAATGAATTATCTTCTAAGACTGTTTGTGATTCACAAAAACCAGTACATTTTCAATAATGAAGGTCACTGTGACCTCGATCAGAGGCAATATCTAGCAGTGCTTATTTTACCTACATTCTAAGAATACAGAAACTATAATGCCTGTTCATGAATTATCCTTATTGCCAAGAAAAAACTGGAACCTTCATGTGTTTTTCTTAGGAATTTCATAGGATTTAAAAAAGAAGATTCCAGGGCAGCCCTGGTGGCGCAGTGGTTTAGCGCCGCCTGCAGCCCAGGGTGTTATCCTGGAGACCCTGGATCGAGTCCCACGTCAGGCTCTCTGTACGATGCCTGCTTCTCCCTCTGCCTGTGTCTCTGCCTCTCTTTCTCTCTCTATGAATAAATAAATAAAATCTTAAAAAAAAAAAGAAGATTCCAATAGGAATCACAGAGAAATGAGCTTTGTGATGAGTCTAACAAAGGAAGAGTGAAAATACAAAGGTGAAAGGCCAATAGAATGAAAATGGGAAGATATTAAGCACCATTAACATTTTGCTATTAATTACAGATGCTATTCCATGTTACTAGACAGATGGATTAGAACTACAGGAAGCTGTTCATTACTGATTCATAGACTGCTACATGGAAGCAGAGGTGATGAAGAGGTCAGGCTTTTTCAAGAGCTACTGTAGGGCAGCATAAGGTCAACAGTGAATTCTGGAGTCTAGCAGAAGTGAATACTTTAGGCCACAGCTCTGCTATTTTCTAGCTTGTATGATTCTGGACAAGATAATTCTGCTATGGTTTGGATGGCTTCCTACTTTATAAAATGGGAAATATCTATACAGTTGTTAAAAGATTAAGTATCAACACAATGCTTGGTACATAATCACTAAATAAATGGTAGTTATTATTACTACTTCTTTTTAACTTCTTATATACTTAAATATGTTGGTATTAACATATGCTGATACATAAAGGTCTTGTGATTTTTCCTTAATTTTCAAAGCAAGTTGCTGTTGTCAATCAGGGACTGTATCTGGGTCTTTAAAAGATGAAAACCAAAGACTCTTTCCAGAGCAAATCACCAGTCCTTAGTGGACAAATTTTACTGTGGCAGCAATCTCTTTTTTTATTTACTAATAAGTACAGTTGACCTGTGAATAGTGTGGGGGTTTAGGGGCATGGTTGAAAATCCAAATATAACTTTTGGCTGCCCCAAAACTATGAATGGCCTAGTGTTGACTGGAAGACTTACTGATAACATAAGCAGTTGAGTAATACATATTTTATGTTATATATATATGGTATATTCTTTCAATAAAGTAAGCTAAAGAAATGGAAATGTTAAAATCATAAGATAAAATACATTTACAGTACTGTACTATTTGTCAAAAAAAATCCACATTAACAAAGGACCTGATCTATGTAGTTCAAACCCATGTGGTTCAGAAGTCAACTGTACTTACTTTCAACACAATTTATGAAATAAAGTTTATGTAAATAAGTTTTGTGAAGTAAATTTTAATACCTTTGCTTCACTGCTTACAACTGGTTTTACAGGGAACTGGACTTCTGTGGCTTTTAATATTGTATTTTCTTGAAGAATGTCTTGTTGAGATTGATTGTGACCAAATGGCTTAAAAAAAAAAAAAAAGTTTAGGAATTTCTCACAAATATTTAAACAGAGTAATTATCACTGAATCCTCAAGATATAAATGATTTGTGTTCTAAAAACTCTTCTTCGTTATTTGGAACTTGGGATACATTCTCATAGAAATAGGGTTATAATTGATAGAAGGCTGAGTAAACCCACCTAATTCCTCAATATAGCTTAAACATGGTGCATAAACATAGACTATAATGCTGTTGCAATATAATCAAGATAAAACAAAAATATTTTAAAAATCTAAAAATTTATTATGACTGTTTTAAAAACTGAAACATGACTAAAGAAGTAAGAAGCAGTGGAAATGTCTGAAAACTCCAAAGAATTAAATACTTTGAGCATGCTACACTCCTTCACTGACAGCTCTGGGTTTGTTCTAACTTGCAGTGACTTCCTAGAGAAGTCCCTTAACCTCTCTCTCCACACCAACATGAAGGGACTGGAAAGTATCTATGGCAGCTTGTAGCTCTGTCTTTAAAATAAAGAGAGGTTTGGGAAGAATTAAGACTAAGTTTGATGGAGTTTCCCTGAGGAAGCATAAGGGGACACGATGCCCAGGACAAATTGAGTGTGTGTGGAGTGAGGTAGGAGTGGGGGAGACAATATGAGTAAGTACAAAGAATGGAGTGTTTTGGCTCCAGAACCCTAACAGTAGAAAATGTTAGCATTATTAATAGATCGGTTCTTCTTTTACTTAAAGAAAAAAAAGGGGGGGCAAAAAGGAGATCAAGTAAGCTGCTGTGATATTAAAATAATCTGATCCATGGAAATTTTACCAAGAAACAGAAGCCTGACTTCCTTTAGAAGGATCTACACTGACTTTAAATTAATTAAAACTTTAAATTTAAGATGGGAAATTCAACTTTTCTCCATACAGCAGAATCTTGCATACTCTAACTTACCTTTCTTCCATAAAGACACTGAAAGAAAATGACGCCGACTGACCACACATCAACCTTGTTGGAAATCTTTGGTGGTTCTTTTCCAACTACAAAACACTCAGGAGGTAAATACCTACAGTTTTTGAAGGAGAAAAGAGGAAAGGATACCATTAAGTCTGTACAAAAGGTACATTGAGAACACTCAATACTCCTACAAAAAGCCTTAGAACTTTCATGAATGAAAAATCACTAAACTTTTGAAACATTTACACATCCTTGTATCATTGGACTCTAGAGCCAAAACATACAACTTTGTGATAAAATATGCAACACATACATATATTATATATACTAACATCATTTTTCATTCCTGTAGGTAATATACATATATTGTCAGTAGAAATTATGTTCTAATTTGAGTAAGCATTAATAAACGCTCTCCCATGCCCTTTGACTTGTGTTCAAACTGTAGGCAATTCTCTTCCTAAACAGGTATCTGACCAGCTGGCTCTTCTATTTAAAAACTTGCAACATCATGTACTACACCAAGGTTAGACCTCATAGCTCTTGTTTGTAACACAAACCCATCCTAATCTACAAGCAACTGTCTGGGCAAAGACCATTCATTTGGTTCACCATACTGCTCCCTTATCCCCCACATGCCTCTTCATATAACAATTTCTTTTTTTTTTTCTTTCTTTTTTTTTTTTTTTTTAATTTTTATTTATTTATGATAGTCACAGAGAGAAAGAGAGAGGCAGAGACACAGGCAGAGGGAGAAGCAGGCTCCATGCACCGGGAGCCCGACGTGGGATTCGATCCCGGGTCTCCAGGATCGTGCCCTGGGCCAAAGGCAGGCGCTAAACCGCTGCGCCACCCAGGGATCCCTTTCTTTCTTTTTTTTTCTTCTCTCATATAACAATTTCTAATGCCTTCCCTAACCACTCCAATTCATTTGGTTAGCACTTTTTTCTTCTTTTATTTTATTTATTTATTTTATTTTATTTTATTTTATTTTATTTTATTTTATTTTATTTTATATTTTTATTTTATTTTATTTTATTTTTTTACTTTTTTCTTCTTTAAGATGGACTAGACCTCCATAAACCTCCTCTGTTCCCTCTAGGCTGAGCTTTGCTTCTTCCCCATGTAACCGGCAGATGTTATGGTACCTCTATACTGGCACTGCACTAAACTCACACTCAACTGGGAGCAGCTCAAGGGGCTCATATTATTCACTGTGCAGTTTCTGAACCCTAGCAGCATCTAAAATATATAAAGTATTAAAAAAAATACTATTTTCTACTTTTAAGTGCTATTTGTAAGTTCATAATTTTATATAAAGGAAAGGTACAAATAAATATGTCACACCTTAGGTTATAAAAAGAAAGATCCATCAGGGATTCAAGCATCTCCCACCTCTAAAATTTAGATAAACTAAAAATTCCTGAAAAATAATACAGCTAAATGAGAATCTTTTTTTCCTTTTGGTTTTCTACTATGCGTAAATCATTTAAATTTCAGCAAGATAAACACAGATTTCTTAAAAAAAAAAAAAAAAAAAAAAAAAAAAAAAAAAAACTTCTTGAAATAGAATCACCAAAGATGACCGATAACTCATTTGTAATGTAAATCCTTTCCTATCTCCAAATCAAGTAAAAAAGCCAGATTTGTTTTATGAATAAAAGTATATATTTTGTGTAGATTTATGAAACAAGAATGGCTCTTAAACACTATGCTACACTGTCTCTTGAGGCAAAAAGCTGTAAGCAAGGAAAGGACTTATAGGAAAGACACCAAAGCTATTTGAGGAGATTTGAGACTTGGGAGGAAATGAGGGACAAAACTGATTTTCTTCTAAGTGATACTGACAAATAGTTTCTGGGGATGAAAAGGTAATTTGCAAAAGCATTATATACATGTATTCTAGAAGACTGTACAGGACATCCCAGCTTACCAAATACGTAAGCTTAAAAAGCTAGGACTATAGGAAGCTAACCATTTTTTAAAACATATTTCTATGGGAAATACATTCCAGGTTACTACATGGAAATACTCCAGCCCACCTGTCAGAGGTAAATCTTCTTGCCTAGCCCTCCACTAGCAAAGCCAGACCAAGGGAAACAACATCGTGGGAGTCTACAGAGGAAGGATGATCTATTATTTAGAATTCTCTATTATTTCAAGCTGTCTTCCATGGAATAACGGTTCTTTGAAGGACATTTATTGCTAAAAGTCTGAAGACTACTGATTGAGGATGCCAATTTTTAGGGGGTTTCTAGTTTGAATGACAATTTTCTTTAAATATGAGGGAAAAATCCATGATCTATTATATTATTCGTATTCTTAGAAAATGCTACAAGCAGAATTTGAAAGTAAAATGGCTTTAAAAGAATATATGAACATGACTAATCCTTGTACATGAAAAGTTAAGTTCATACAGACCCAGGGCATCTTATGGAACTGGTTGTTACGTGCATAGGATATGTAAAGACTATTCTGGAAACCCCAATGTCATATTTATGTTTGTAGTCTCTATCTTGTTCAGTGAAGTTGAGTACAGTTCTTTCTCCAATTACAATTTTACTCCTTTTGTGAAACTAAGTTTGTTTTGAAATTTTATAGTCTATATTATTCTCCACTTTGGTGAATCTGACAGTAAGTTTGAAAATTCACACTAAGTGATTTTTGTTAACATCTAGGTACTCTGAAGAGAATGACATTCATTTAGACTTAGATCTCTGAATCTACAGTTCTACCTGGAGTTTCTTTCTTTTTTTTTTTTTAAGATTTTATTTATTCATGAGAGAAACAGAGAGAGAGAGAGGCAGAGACACAGGCAGAGGGAGAAGCAGGCTCCATGCAGGGAGCCTGACGTGGGACTCAATCCCAGGTCTCCAGATTACGCCCTGGGCTGAAGGTGGTGCTAAACCACTGAGCCACCGGGGCTGCCCTCTACCTAGAGTTTCTAAGTATGAAGTTATTAAAAGGGACTTCTGAGAGTCAAGTCCAAAGACTAAAAATATTCCAAACTTCTTTCCCATGTATGATCAACAAAACTTCCAGCTCCAATAAAAACTAACCACAGAACATCTACAGAGAAGACTCCATGCTTATGGCTATTGCTTGTAATAGGATACTATCTTTATATAAATATTTGTACTGATGATAAAGATCACTTGAACATAAAGAAGAAAATCCATGATTCTCCATGTGAGGAGTTTCTGGCTGGTAGATAGTGAAGTCACTTGCCAATGCCAAGTTATTCTCCCTTCACTTTGCTGATATATACAGTTAAAACCAGATGAGAAAAGAATATTGACAATAGTAATCTCCTTCTTGATTCAAACTTTGTATTAGTACTTTCACCACAGTAATCTCAAAGATACATGAAAATAACTAAACTTCATAAAAAGTAGACAACTTCAATATTTTAAGTTATACATTTACCAGTAAGTGCCTGCCCCTTGAGAAGTTAGATCCATTCCATCTACACCATAGCTATCATCATCCATGATCTTGGATAGACCGAAATCAGTGATTTTGATTTCTCCACATGCTGTGCCATCTACCAGAAGGATGTTTCCTAAGAACAAAATACAAAGTTTTTTTTAATGATACATGCATGAAAAACGTATTTACTACTTTAGCTGACATTGGGGAACAGCTATATATTTAAAATACATAGTTAAAAATGTAAACTTAAATTATAATTTTATTTTATAGATTTTATCTATCCATTCATGAGAAAGAGAAAGAGAGAGAGAGAGAGAGAGGCAGAGGGAGAAGCAGGTCCCACGCAGGGATCCCAATGTGGGACTCAATCCCGGGACCCCAGGATCATGCCCTGGGTTGAAGGCAGGAGATAAACTACTGAGCCACCCAGGGATCCCCCTTAAAATATAATTTTAAAATGTGGTGATTCAATGGGCGTTATAAATTCTAGGGTTCCACGGACTTTAAAAAACGAAACCGAAAAGCATGTTTCTAAACTACGATTTTTGAAAACTATGGTCTTTAGAGCTTAAAAAATTGAGATAAATTTTATTAATTACCTGGCTTAAGATCATAATGTATAATAGGGGGTTTGATTTCATTGAGATATCTTAGTGCATTTACAATTTGCATTACAATAGACCTAGCTTCCTTCTCTGACATTAATTTATGTTGCTTCAGATAGAAATCCAAGTCATTGCCTTCACAGTACTCTAACACTGTACAAAACCTACAATGAAGAAGAGGAAAAAAAAAATCAGACATAAAATATTATTCAGTAATTCATTACTACAGTGATGAAATGAAGAGTATATATCATTACAGAATAGAGAAAGCAAAAGCAAACATTTTTTCTTAAAAACTAAATCCTTATATTCACTTACGTATCTGTATCCAACGAGAAATAATCATAGAGTTTAACTATCCTAGGGTGATCCAGTTCTTTGTGTATTCTATACTCTCTGCAGGCATGTCTACGGGAAGAGAGAGTATGTTTATTCTTCATGACTACTAACCGCATTTTGATTTGATAAAAACCAGAAAGAATTAATATTTACTTGTGGTAGTTTTCCTTCTTCTCATCCCTCCAGCTTTTATTAAGCTGGTGGATCTTCACAGCAGCATATCTTTGTTCATAAAGATCAAAAGCCTAGGATTCAAGGTATAGAACAGTTAGGACCAAAGACCAACTGAATAGCTGAAGAGATTTAAAAGCATTTTTTTGGTGATTACAGTAATATGGAATTAGAATATACACTATATAGAGTTCAAAAACATTTATTATTGGAAACAAGGTACAAATTCCATTATACTACATCAGTGAAAACTTGAATGTGAATTTTCACATTCAAGTTTCGTAAATGTCAATATATTGAATCAAGATAAAACAATAAAGCTGTTATTTGTTTTTTTAATATGGATCTGGCTCCTCTAGAGTGGCAAAAGCAGTAAGCAGCCAACAAAACAGATGGCTGTAATGTGTTTTTTATGGGCTGGATAAAGCAAACTTTTTCCTCTACCTTTCCTAGTGACTCCGCAATTCTTTAAAAATAAACAAGTTTGTAACAATGTCCAACTGTTTAAAAAATTCTAAACTCTAAACTTTGATTATGAAACTGTTCAAACATAACCATTTATCTACCACTCCTAATACATCAATAATAATTCCTTAAATTCTCTTTTAATACCCAACTTTTTACTGGTTGCCTCAAAAAGAGGTTTTATATTGGTTTGTTCAAATCATCAGCCTATTTCTTACATAAAAAAAAACAACACTTGAATGTCATTAAGGGGAGATCTTTTTTTTTTTTTAATTTTTTTATTTTTATGATAGAGAGAGAGAGAGAGAGAGGCAGAGACATAGGGAGAGGGAGAAGCAAGCGCCATGCACCGGGAGCCCGACGTGGGATTCGATCCCGGGTCTCCAGGATCGCGCCCTGGGCCAAAGGCAGGCGCTAGACCGCTGCACCACCCAGGGATCCCTTGGGGGAGATCTAATAATTTAGGTTCTGCTGTGATTTACAGACAAAGGTGTCCCTTTAAAAAAAATAAAACATTTAGAATTTACAAAGAAGGTTCTCAGTCCCTACTCTCATCAACTTTACCTAAAAGTAAACAGGAAAGATAAACTGCTTGTCACAAAATTTTTAAGAGCTTAAGATCAGAAATAATATAGGATACAGTAGTTAAGAATATTCATTTTGGAGTCAGATAAACTTATCAGCTACAGAACTTTGTGCTTATATCTTCTCTTAGCCTCAGTCTCATTTATAAATAAGATTGGATTGCTGAGAGGATTAAATGGGATGAAACACAAAGTGTCAAACATTAGCTAATTACATTATTAAAACTTTAAAGAAATAGAAAATAAAAATAAAAGGTCATGTGAGAGAATGCAAAAAAGCTAAAAGAGTAATAGAAAATAAAATTTTAGGTACACTAATAAAAATTATCAATATATACTGACTGATAATTATACATGACATGTCCTTTCCCCAAGATTAGAAGAATAAAGTATACCTTTCCCATGAGGCTAATATGGTAATTACTGAGCAACTGATTCAGTATTTTCCACCTTGGTGTAGAGAAAAGTCTGTATTTTCTTGACTAAAAATCTGCTGCTTTGTTTTCCAGTGCACCTGGCAAGCCTGAAAAAGCTTTGAGGGGCTGGAGAAAGTGGTCTTTTTTTTTTTTTTTTTTTTAAAGATTTTATTTATTTATTCATGATAGTCACAGAGAGAGAGAGAGAGGCAGAGACACAGGCAGAGGGAGAAGCAGGCTCCATGCACCGGGAGCCCGATGTGGGATTCGATCCCGGGTCTCCAGGATCGCGCCCTGGGCCAAAGGCAGGCACCAAACCGCTGCGCCACCCAGGGATCCCGAGAAAGTGGTCTTTAGTATTTAGGTCAGTACTAAAGATTCAAGTTATTCAAGGCCCCAATCTGCATTTCCTATTTCCTATATAAGCCCTTTCTTTAAAAAGAAAAGCCCCTCTTAGCCTCTATGTGTGATATTAAAAACAGTACAAATAGTATAGGGCAGTGGCAGAAGGTTGTTATGAAAGGTGTAAGCAAGCTCAGAAGCTGGGCAACTTTAAGGCTAAACTAAACTAGTGCTGGCGATTTTCAGATCCAGAGTAAGCTATTATGATCTACTTTGTGGCCTGAGTAAGCCTACTTGAACCATTGAGTGTTTGGGGATGAACTACTATTTGAATCAGAGAACCAGGAACTGGAGGAGAGCTCACAGATCACTCCTGACGGGTGAGGAAGGTTAGAACCATGATGCTTAATGCTTAACAACTTAAGAAAACAACTTAACGAAAACAAAATGGTTCACAGTTGAACAAAGATCAGAACTGAGGTTTTCTGAAGCCAGATCCCGTATTATTTTCCAGAGTCAGAACCAGAATTCAGGTTTGTCTTCAGTAAAACAAGAAGGCACAGTCCTTGCCTCACTGAGCAGTGAGGATTTCTTATAATCCGATGAGTTTACCTTTGCAAAGCACCAATGTTCCTATGATATAGCTCATCTAATCATTACAACAATCCAGGGCGCCTGGGTGGCTCAGTTAGTTGAGCGTCCAACTCTTCGTTTCAGCTCAGATCAAGATCGCTGGGTCCTAGGATCGAGCCCCGAGAAAGGCTCTGTGCTCAGCATAGAGTCTACTCAAGTTTCTCTCTCTCTCTGTGTCCCTTCCCCCTGCCCTCCCTCTCTCTCAAAAATAAGTAAATCTTAAAAAAAAAAAAAAAAATTACAGCAATCCTACGATGTAGGCACTATTATTATTCCCAAGAGGACGACTGAGGCAGAGGATAGTAAGTCATAAACTCAAGTACATACAGTTAGTAAACAGTAGTCAGAACTAGTCAGGACTCAAACCCAGCTTATCTGGTTTCAGAACCCAAGCTCTTAACCACTAACTATACTAATACATAACAAAAAAGGCACAAAGTGTCAATGAGGAGCTATAAAAAGGAGATCCAGAGAGAACTCTCCTGTAGGAATTGAAGTTTAAGGTGAGGGTATGACCTTTAATAAGACTTCATCCTAACTAAGAACGAATAAGAAGCTCCTGGGGTTTATCAGCATGAGAGTGAGATGATCAGATTGCACTTTATAAAAAGGCCAATCCAGCTACAGCACACATCAATAACTGGAGAAGTTCAAGGTGATTAGCTTGGAGGTTCAGGCAGTAATGCAAATAAGAGACAAGGAAGCCTTGAGCTAAGAGAGGAGAAAGGTTGTTGCTGGATTTAAGAGAGCTTAATGACATCAGTAGCAGTGGGCACCAGGGACTGGTTTTATGTTGAGGGAAGGATGGCCTCTAAGTTTTTCACTTGAGGGATGGGGCAGAAGGATGGCACTGCTATGTATTTAAGTGGGCAACAGCGTTAGAAGAAAAGGTTTTGAGGAAAAGGAAAATAATTTCTAGGTCAGACCTGAGTGTGCAGTGCCTATGAAGCATCCTTATGAGATAAAAAGACTAAATCACGTACACCAACAGGTATGGAGCTCAGAAGGAAGTGTAGGATGGAGATTACATACATTGCTACAATAATGGCTTTTTCGTGGGGGGTGAAAATCCCTTTTGGATTTCTTCTGGTTAGGGAAAACAGGCACTAATGTAGTCTTTCCTGGAAAAGTGAAGAGGCCTAACAAACTTTGGCAAGTAGGGGATATACTTCCCTTTACGCCATTGTGGCTTATGAAAGGTTTCATTGGATCCTATGGTCTACTTTTGGATAGCTGGGAAAATCTGTATTTGAAAAGGAGAATACAGAATGATAAAAGACCTTAGGAACTATAATTTTTTTTAAAGATTTATTTATTTGATAGAGGGAGAGGGCATGCACAAGCACGTGTATGAGCAGGAGGAGGAGCAGAGAGGAGGACAAGCAGACTCCCTGCTGAGAGCTAAACTGACCTTATGACCCTGATATTATGACCTTGAGCCCAAATCAAGAGTCAAATGCTTATTAACCAACTGAGTCACTCAGGCACCCCAGGAGCTACAAAATTTAAAGGCTGGGCAGAAAAATACAATGTAAAGTGAAAACAGACAGATACAAAAACACTGAATATGGTGACTAAAAATTTTTCAATATTTATACAGGTGCATTTGAGAAACAATGGCCTTAAAATAGGAAGAGGTTTGGGTAAATTCAGGACACTTAAGACTTGTGACATATGTTTAAAATTAAGGGGTACAATCTTTCCATAAATGTACATTAAATGGCTACCTGCTTCTCTTGATTCTAATGATTGTTATTTGTAATGGATTGGCTACTGGTAATGAGATACCAGGTATCAGGTGTTGTACAAGGAGAGTCTCCAGACTCTTGAGATAAGACAACGTGAGACATCAGGCTTTTTGTAATGAGAGATGGGACATAAAATCAATAAAAAAATAATAAAATCATTCAATAAAAGACAAGCACTTCTTAACCATGTACTCCTATATCTTTGCTATATTAGTATGAGGAACAGAAAAAAACTTATATTACCTTATACACTTCACTAAAGCCACCTCTACCAAGCAGATGAAGTAATAAATATCTTTCATTTAACGTTGGGTGATCTTTGAACCTTAAGGGTGGGAGAAAAAGACACTTAGGCACATAAAAACATATACAAAAAGGTTCCTTCCATAATAAAGTTCCATACTCTCTCTTTACTCTGAGCTTTCTTTCTTTCTCACTCTACTGGTAATTTTGAATTCCATTCCATACCACTTTTCATTCTCCACCTGCACGACTACTTTTAATCTTAACTCTTTGGTGTCTGCTAAGCTTAACATTTGTAGCTGAACATTCAGGTTCAATAACCAATAGCACTGATAAAAACTCACCAACTACTGTAATTCTAAGAACTTTATGAAATCCCACAACTAGGCAGTAGGAATGATTTCCTGTGGAAAAATATACTTTTATATTGGGAGTATGGTTAATCAAGATTTTATAGGAGTATTGACATATGATTAAAAATAATTGTATGAAAAAAAATTGTATGTATAAAGTGGCCTTCATACATGATTAGATTTTACTGTCTTTGGACTTCTATAAATAAAATTTTAATTCCCAATTAATGAAATGAAAGTTTTAAAAAGAAACTTAGGAAAAAAAACACTCAGAGATAATACTCATTAGTATTTAACACTTATTGCTCCTGCTATATATTAAGCACTCACATGTATTAATTCATTCATTTCTCAGCCAACTCTATGAAGCAGGCCTTGCTACTATCTCTTATTTTACAGACGAGGGCACCACTGCATAGAAAGCTTAAGTAACTTGCTCAGGTCAACAGTTAATACATGATAAGACTTAGCAGAAAAATGTGATTCCAAAATATGCACTCTTGAAATAAAAACAAAACAAAAACAATGAAAGCTTTATTAATTCCAGGAATAAATGTATTTTTAAAATTCAAAATCAATTGAATATAGCTTTGACAATTTCTTTTCTTGAAGAACCTGTTAATAAAAGAGATTTCTGCTAAGGTGTGTGTGTGTGTGTGTGTGTGTGTGTGTGTTTAAAGTAAACTCTACCCTCAATTTGAGGCTCAAACTCACAACCTGCAATCAAGAGTCGAATGCTCTACTAACTTAACTGAGCCAGCCAGGCACTCCTCTGTTTAGTTTTAAAGGAAATGTAAAGCTGTAACAATTCACTTAATTCTCATCAAGTGGACTAAGTCACATCCAGAAATAAATTTGAACATAATCTTCTGAAGAGCCAAGTGTAAATTAGTTTTGTCCTATCTGTTTTATTAGAATTTTCATCTGGTTACATTTTAGGTTATTCCATAACTGTATTATTTTCATTCACCTTATACATAGGAAGGATCTACATATTTATGAATTATACATACACAAGTGATCATGAATAGGCCTTCCCTTAAAAATAAGATATTCATAGTTCAAAAGAAACTGGCCATTTCCAATTGTGATATTCATATTAGATCACGAAGCTTTAAATGACAAGTCTTACAGATAAAGTATAAAAAGACACTCTTCCTCTCCATCAATCAAATCCAAGTAGTACCTTGCTTAATTTCAATCTTCTTCATAAAGCTCCCACCAGTCCATAGTTATTTTCTCTTCTTTTGAGTTCCATTAGCATTTAATATCTATGGCACCCATTTTGATAAGCAGGAATAAGGGCAGAGGCTGTGACTTTAATTTTTATTTTTTTCTACAGTTTTTGCATAAATCCTTTTAGTTGAAATAATTTCAACTATGGCTTACTGAGATCCTGTTAGTTGAAATAATTTCTCCTTCACTATGTAATATTAACTTTGATATTCAGCCAACAAATATTCATTTTGTGTCTAGCATATGCCAGGCACTGGTCTAGGCTCTGGGGATATAGCAAGAACAAAATGAAGTCTCTGCTCTCGTGTAGCTTACATTCTAATGTGAGGAGACAGACAATAACTAAAAAATAAAACTGTAATTCCAGGTAGTGAAAAATGCTATGAAAAAATAAAGCAAGGCAAAGATAATGAGAGAGGGGATGGAGTGAGGCAAGACTACTATCTTATACAGGGTGGCCTAAGGACAGCCTCTCTAATGATCAATCATTTGGAGTGAAATAAAGAGTAAGGCACTCAGATATTTGAAAAGAACACTTCAGGCAGAGGAAATGGCAAGGACAAAGTCCTGAGATGGGAATGTGCTAAATAAACATGTTCGAGGGGCCAGCTTATCTACAACATTATAAATGAGGGGAGGATGACAGAGATGCTGGTGGTGAGGTGGCCAGAGATGAGATAATGCATGGCCTTCTGAGCATGGGAAGGACTTTGGATCTTTTTCTAAGTGCTCTGAGAAGCCCCCCAACAAGGAAATACTGTTTATGCTCTCCATAGGAGAGAAAACTTTTATCATGTAAAACTTTAAAATATGAATAATGACTCACTGCGAATTATCTTCATTATTTATTCTTTTGAGCTCTCGAATGTGAAGATTTCTGACTCTTTCCAAACGTTCAAGTTCTGCCTGGATTTCTGCCTCTTCCTGAAAATGAAGAGAGGGGACTATAACAAGCTCAATTTATTTGCAATATAAAAAAGATATTTTTACCCATGCATCAAATTTTTTTACAGTGACAGGAAGAATAGTATATTATAAAGTACCACTGAGTTAAAAGACCAAAGTGCACTTTTCAATGCCTGAAAGATGGAAAGAGATACGGCAAAGCCTATTTCAAGAAACCATCCTCCACATAAAAATCTATACCTAATGAGATGCTGAGTTTTATTCTGTAGTACAAGAAATCTATTTTTATAATATCTAAACTGAAAATGACTGCAAGGTTGTTGAAACTGACTTATAATACAAAGTGAGATGAAAGTTTTATTTCTGGTACATCCCAATTTTAATTTAAGAGGGAATAATTTAGTAATACAAAACAAATGAAATGAATGTATTTTACAAAAGTCAAAAAAGGAAGAAAGGAAGAAAACAGAACTGATTATTTCTAGTCCTTACAATGTTTGAAATACACAAACACACACACACACACACGCAATCTGACTACTGATAAATCCCACTGTCATCTTAGAGATTCTAAAACAGAAATTATATGGATAGCTATGGTAGATCCTCAGTTATCAGAGCAGCACTAGGCAAATCCTAAAGAAATTTAACATTTAATATAAAAATTTTGGTATTTTTCATGTCTCAAAATAGATAATTTTGAGAACATTAAAAAAAAACTAGACCTCAAATTAACCACCACCCATCTTACACATCTCTTTGATTTGTCAATATAAATAAAATTGAATACTACATAAGGGACAAATAAAATACATCAAATTTCAGGGCAAAATTCTAGAAATGCCCAATTTTATAGTATTTCTGAATATTTGTTGAGTAAATAAACTGCCTTGGCCTAAATGTATACCCATTACCATTATAAATCTACACTACATGGAACAGAGGTTGTTTTTGAATATCAGACATAAATATTTCTGTATTATATTAGCACCTTTTCTTTTAATGATTTATCTTCTGATTTAAAAGATCCTTTATCTAAAAAATACTTCTGAAGTTTACATTGAAAATATAAGTATCATTTCATTCCAAAGCAGACAGTAAGCGATATAAAGGCTATAATACCTTTACCTAAGCTTAACCTTAAAGGAATATTCTAAGTATGATGAAGAAAAACAAATGTTCACAGATTAAAAAAACTAAATCTAAAAGTATGCTGTTGGGATCCCTGGGTGACGCAGCGGTTTGGCGCCTGTCTTTGGCCCAGGGCGCGATCCTGGAGACCCGGGATTGAATCCCATGTCGGGCTCCCGGTGCATGGAGCCTGCTTCTCCTCTGCCTATGTCTCTGCCTCTCTCTCTCTCTCTGGGACTATCATAAATAAATAAAAATTTTTTAAAAATTACATTAAAAAAATAAATAAAAGTATGCTGTTTGTATTCCACTTGACCCTTAAGGTTATTATTATTATTTTTAAATGAAACTCAACTGCTACTTGTTGCAGAGGTATTTAATATAGAGTAGGCATTAGATGATAAATAGAAACTTTCAAAATAGATTTAAGTGAAAATAAATCTTTCTAGAATTTTGGGGAAATTTTTTTGAAATACATACACTAAACAGACTTAATGTAACTGAAATGTCTTCATTAATACAGTTTCAGTCACAAATATTTATTTTAATGAAAAAAGAAAAGGTAATATTCTAGGGGATTCAATAATTGAACACTCATTATATAGACAGGAAATAGATTAAAAACCTTTGGAACAAGACTCAAATCACAGCTTAATTGCCTTAATTAGTCTTATAAAGTAAAATAAGAAACTAGCTATATAGATATTTCTATGAAAAAATTCAAATTCATTTATACCACAGAAGGTAGAAAGTGGTAACCTTTTCTTTCCATATTACTAACATTTGTGGTCTCAAAATTTGCCATTACTCTGATTCTTACACATGTAGGAAGGTACTAAACAGTTAGTAGGTTGGTAGAATTTTAAATATCCAATAAAACTGTGAGATGTCTATTTGGATACCTACTGAAATAAGTTTTACCTTTTATTTGAAATTGTGGTATGGGGATACTATTTCAAAAGAATTTATGGAAATTAAATAAATATATGAGATTCAACTAGGTTGTTGATACACATAATTACATTTGCTTAATATTTTTGGTAATCTTCAGAGGTCTATACAATGGCAGTAACCAATATTACAAAATAAATACTTGTTAAAGCAAGTAAAATATATGTCTATGTCAGTTAAGGAAACGTTTTTTGTCCTCTATAAAACATGGCAGGCATGTCCCATAAAATCTTACAATCCAAAAGCACAGGCAAGATGCATTTGGCTTGAATTATAAAGTTTACAGGAAAAAACAAAATGTCAGAAGTACTAAGAGAAAAAAAAAAAAAGCTGGATCCTAAGTATTTAAGAGGAAATATCAAGGGAAGGAACTATAACCAAGTGTTTTTTTTTAATACCCGAGTCTTAAATACCAATAGACATAAAGTTTCCATAGTCAGTGAAATAGATTTACATCTTCCATATTGTAATTTAATATTTATTCCACACATCTTGGACCTTAAACCAAAGTGACAAACTTCTGGGGGAAAGATAATTCTGCAACTCTTAAGTAATTTCTCTTAAACTCCACTGGAAAAAAAAAGTATACATAACTGTTATGTACTGAAGGTCTGTGTTCCCCTCAAATTTATATGCTTAAGCCCTGAACCCCCAGAGTGATGGTATTTGTAGATGGGGCCTTTGGGAATTAGAATTAGGTTAGGTCATGAAGGCAGAGCCCTCCTGATGGGATTAGTGGCTTTGTAAGGAGGTAGGGGAGAGAGATCTAACCTCCCCATCCTGTCCCCTCTTTGTGGGAGCACAGAGAACTGGACATGTGAGGACTTGAGAAGGCAGCCATCTGAAACTAGAAGAAATAGATCCTCACAAGAAACTGAGCCCTGCTGGATTGGATGGACCCTGGTCTTGGATTTCCAGCTTCCAGAACTGTGAGAAAATTAATTTCTGTTGTTTAAGACACCTAGTCTACGGTATTTTGTTATGGCAGCCCAAACAGATTAATACACACACTTTCCGCTAATGTTAGGGCAATATGGCCTAGTACCCTTTCCTTATACAAATGGGCAAAGCCCAGTTTTGGTATGGAACCAGGGAACAACAGTCTAGAATACAGTAGTCTCATCAACTAATTTATATTCAGTGCAGTCATTTCCAAAGATATATCCTGTAAACTACATTCTCCTTGCTTGAGATCAACAATCTCTGGGCCGTCCTCAGAATTAATCATTTTCAGAGGGTTCAGGAGAAGCAAGTATGACCCAGACTTACAACTGACCTGAATTCATTACAGAATGGAATCCTCAAACCCGTGGCAAAACTAGGCCAGGTTACTAAAATACAAGAGAGAGAACTCAAATAGATAGACTGGGCTTAATACCAACTCTTAATCAAGTCATCCACTAGCTGAGCAGTTAAAGCAGGGGTCTAGAAGAAACAAAGATATAGATAGCATCTCTGGAAAAGAACAGATCTTGGTTGGCACATTATGCTGTAGAAGGGACAGGAGTAAGAACAGATTTTGAGAGAGGTAGGTTTGATGATCACATACAACTTTTCTGTTAAAACAGAAAAGATACAGCAATGGACAATTTGACGGTATTTTAAAATAAGCTCTTAATATTCTGAATTAAAACCCAAGTCATACAAGTATGCAACAACAGATCTCAATATTGCCTCATGGTTTAACCTGCAAAACACACCACCTTCAAAACTTTTAACTTTTAAATTTTTATATGGAAGGCAAATTCCAAGGGCAACTTAACCAAAATGGTTTGTCTTTCAGCGTAAGTTTGACATCAATATGCTTTCTATTTGTAGGCAAATTCTTTTTTGGCATCTTAATGTCCCCTCAGCTCACCATTCTAAGGCAATAGTATATGTAAAAACGCCAGGTTAAAACTGTTAGGTGGATTTTTGAGCATTCCCCATAATGGTAATTTTTAAAACAGCAATTATTAAAAGAAAGGTGGGGTGTGTAGGCATTAAAGCTATAAAGCTTTAAGAGTTATAAAATGCATTTTCACATGTAAAACTGATACATCTCCTGAAACAATTAAACATACTAGTTTAAATTTCTTTAACAAATCTTGAGTATGTTACATATTATATCCACAAAAACCCTATTTCAAAGAGCTGCTTTTCTTTCTTTTTTTTTTTTTAAGATTTTATTTATTTATTTGAGAGAGAGACAGCAGCAGAAATAGCGACCAGGGAGGAAAGGGAGAAGCAGGCTCCCCACTGTGCAGGGAGCCCAATGTGGGGCTTGATCCCAGAACCCTGGATCATGACCTGAGCAAAAGGCAGACACTTAATCAACTTAGCCACCCACGCGCCCCAAAGAGCTGCTTTTTGAGACAAGCCAAGATAAGTATTTTGACATATCATTCTCATCTTGCCTATAATCAATGAGAGTTGGTAACAAAGAAATTCTGTAGAGTGTATTATGAAGATGGCAGAAGATGAGAAAAGCTGATCACTTTGAACAGTCTACTCAACAGCACTATATAACATTACTTGGTCTAGGAAAACTAATTAAGAATGAGGTTTCAAAAAGTTTAACTCCAAATTCATTTTAGTAATATGAACAACATTAATCCCTCAAAAGTTGGTATCTGAAGGTCAAATTTTTTAATTTCATAAACCATAATGTCATTCTAAAAGTTTATCACCAGGAAAGTGACAGGTGAAATTAACAAAAGGCACTATTAAAAGCTAATGGAGAGGGCAGTGCAGAAAAGAAGAAGAAATGAACAATTTACTTCACCTTTATCCTTACGTCTCCAGGTTATTTCTATTATATGCTTTCAAATACTTTAAATATGGATATGAGATACATGAACCATTGGAAATATGAATCAACCAACAAACCGAAAGACCCCAAAGATAAAGCAAGTTTGAACTTACAGAGATAATCCTATTTTTGCTTGAATATGATTGTATAGATTGAAAATTGGGTAGGAGGCAGCGAGGGGACAAAAATTATGAAATTCCTGGGAGGCAGGGTTTATTCCTAACTATATAAATGCTTTCTTACTCCCCCCTCTCCAATCACTGAGCTGGTTCTTACTGATGAGCATACTGTATCTCCCTCAGATCTAGTTCACTGGTGTAATTATTTTAGAACCTTAATGTTTTCCTGTCTCTACACTTCATTTCCTTCTTTTTAGGGAGAGGGTGTGAGGTGTGGAGGTGGGGGTGGTATTTTATTCTCTTTTCAAATGCATAAATACATACATTAAAACCCGAGAGGGCAGCCCGGGTGGCTCAGCGGTTTAGCGCCGCCTTCGGCCCAGGGCGCAATCCTGGAGACCCAGGATCGAATCCCACGTCAGGCTCCCTGCATGGGGCCTGCTTCTTCTTCTCCCTGTGTCTCTGCCTCTCTCTCTCATGAATAAATAAATCTTAACAAAACCCTGAGAATAACTGTTAAAATAGGTTTGATTCTGTCAGTTCCCCCATTTAATTTAAACAAAACAAAATAAAAACCTTTCCAGCAGCAAATAAATGTAACAATACAACTGACTGGCAAAATTCAAATAATTTAGTACACTTCTTGAAAAAGAAATTGCAGCTGCTGTATTAGGAATTCCTTGATGTTAAACATGAACCAGATGCTGACATCACGCCACAGCACGTACGGGCACCATGCCTTACAGACTACTGTAGTCCTTTCCCCTGCTGCCTGCTTCCTTTGAACCTTTTTCAGGATTTGGGTCGATTCACAGACTTTTTTTTTTTAAGTATGAAATGATTTAACTTTCTACACAATGATGGGAAGAGCCCAGTCTTCTAGACTCTCTTGACGTACATGAATATACAGGTGACCCTTGAACATGGGTTTAAATTGCACGGGTCCACCTATAGGCAGATTTTTTCAACAAATATAGTAAAGTACTGTAACTATATTCTCCTTATAATTTTCTTTAATAACGTTTTCTTTTCTCTAGCTTATTGTAAGAATACAACATATAATATAGAAAATTTGTGTTAATTGACTGCTTATGTTATTGGTTAAGTCTTCTGGTTAACAGTAGGCTATCAGTTTAATTTTGGGGGAGGCAAGTTATTAGTAGGCTATTAGTAGTTAGATTTTGGGGAGGCAGAGTTTTGTACCCATGGGGGTGGAGGAGGGTTGATGTTCTTAACCCCTGAACTGTTCAAGCATCAACTGTAAAGGACATGGAGTTATAGTTCTGATTGGGAAGGGCCGGTGGCCAAGCAGTTTTCTTTTTTTGTGAAATAGTGATCTCTAGACTGAATTTACAAACATGAATTAATTAAACTCTGCTCTAACCAATGGCTAACATGACTTCTAAAATTCTGTTCAAAATTTTAAAAATTCCATTCTCTATAAAACAACTGGATTAATATTAAACATTACAGAAGCAAAACACATTTTATGTCTAAATTTTCATTTTGGAAAAAACATAAAATAAATTTTCATTTTGGTAATTGAAAATCTACTACCGAGTTAAGACATATGACTGTAAATGGGCAAACACAGAGCAAAGAATGTTTATGGATTCATAATAAGAGTAGGAGGTAATATATGAACAATGGAGTTTTCCTATCTACAGTCTGTCCCATGTTCTCTCAGCATAGTCATCTTTTATAGACAACTACTCATTTTTAAAAGGGAAGCAGTAGTAAGGACAGAATGTCAAGTTTAGAATTCTAACATTCTTCTTGGCACTTTTCTTGCCTACACATGCCAAGAAGTCAAGAACCTCATCACATTCTTCATGGGCTTAATTATGACCTTTTCTACTATAATGCATTTTCACCAGACTTCCATGGAAAATTACTGTCTATACAAGTAGCATCTTTTCTTATGTTCTGGAGAAATATAATGTACAATGTGGTTGGCTTTAATTGAGAGAAGAATTCCCAAGAGATTTCTTCTAGTCATGGCCATGAATATAAAGGTGAATACACAGATTTAGAGATTAAATCCTCTAGAATTATACTGTTCATTATTTTCATATTTTTATTCAAACCTAAAGTGACAAGAAATGTCACATATGCAAACTTATTCTCTGTGGTTATACTAAGGACTTGATAAATCAGATGACAATGGTATTCTAGAAAGAAAGACCAAAGGAGATATCAAACTTCAAGAGTATTTGGGGGTCAATTCACCTAAAACCAATGCCCTGTATTCTCCACTGTTCAAAAGGCTTGTAGACAATCCATTGTCTTCCATTTCAACTAGTTGCAAGGTCCACTGTGAAGGAGTGAGAAAAGAGCTGTGTGCTTGTTCTTGACCTGTAAAGATTTCATCATGGAAGATTAATACTGATGCTGCTGCTGCCTGTTACTGGTTGTTTCTCTTTGCAGGTGCCAATATCGGTCAGAGAACAGGATTTCAGTGGCAGAGTTGTTGCTATACTGTTATCTCTTCAGAACGGAGGCACAAGGAGAGATGAATGCCACATCGCAAGGAGCAAAGGAGAGAGAGAGAAAGAAATGGTGTCAGGTGGCATGTTGGATGTGATTTTTGTTTTAGTAGAGATTGAGATGACTGCAAATTGTTTAGCTGATTCCTTCGGTCTGCAAAGATACATTTGTGTTGGTGCTGATGATTCTTGACTAATCCTGTTTCAATTACAAGTTGGTTATGTTTTTCCAAAAAAAAACTTATGGCACTTATATTCAGAACTTACAAATCTTCTCTCTCTCTCTCTCTCTCTCTCACTCACTCATTCTCTTTCTTTTTCTTCCTCTCATGCACACACACAACTCAAACATATACATTATAAAGGCCAGTATCTACTAACACTATTTAATATTCCATACTGGGGTGTCAAATTTTCTATATGCATTATTTTCCTTCAGCTAATCAGATATTTTAAATCTAGAGGATTACAAAACTTGAAGACTAAAAAAAATAAAGAGTAACATACATCTGCATGCTGTTCACATCACACACTTGAGTAATAGCAGTGTCAAGACCATTCTTAGTCCTAGTAACTTTCAAAATTCTTATTTCCTCATCATTTTGGGATACTATGATAGTTAACTTGTATCATTTAAATAAAATATGACTACAGAGAGAATCTATTACAGGGATGATGGTTTTTCAGGAATTTTTTTAAAAAGTTATTTGTGTTAATTTAGTAATAATCCTAGAAAAGCATATCCATAGTTTTCTTCATTTCCAGAATAATCTAAACTATATAAACAGAAACCTAGCAGAATGCCTCACATCAAAAAGATAAATTCCCATAACTAGAATTTGTTGAAGACTGGTATCAAAACAGGATCAATCATAAAAGCTAATTGGCATATAATTTGTTAGTTTCCTTAAATCTATAGATTCCACATATGGCACAGGTACATAAAATAGGATAGTTAGTAGCCTTACCTCAAAGAACCAACTTTTTAAAGACAGAAAATAATTTCCACTGCAACTACAAGCTTTTAATAAGGGATAACTGGGTAAGTTTGTACATAATTACCTCAAGCGAAAAGTTGTTTTTTAAAAACTGTTTCAGGAATAATTTGCACAGTCTCCACAGATTTTAGTATATAGTTCTCTGTTCTATTCTGTTAAATCCTAAAGCTACATAAAAGGCAAGACTATGTTAGAGAGTATTTATAGTTTTTATTTTAAAAATGTGCTTTTTCAGTTGACCTTTAAAAATAAATTTAGAGTGAAAAGCAATATACCAGCTAATAAAAAATATTCTACCTAATATAATAGTCACTAACAATACTCAAGGAAAATAATATGTGAGGGAAAGAGAGCATTTGTGTGAAAAACTTAACTGTTCTACTTTACCTGCATGTTTCTGAAAAAAACAAAAAGCAAACATCACCTCTATTCTAAGATCGATGCAAAGAAAGTTACAAGTGAATTGATTCTTCTGAATGAATACAAAGAATCAATGTGCAAATCTACGTAAAATAGAAAAACTGTAGGAATAAGTATAGGTACCCTCCACTGGAATGGAAGCGGAAAAAGGTTCACATTTGGCTTTGCTGGTTACTAGCTGTATTAATTTTGACAAAACATAGGGAGAAGATCTTGGTATTCAAAAATTTAGCATTAATATTCACTCTAGAATGGTTAAAACTTCAAAGTCCATAAAATGTAATATCATGTAATCTTTCTGAAATAGGAATTTGAATCATGCCTGTTATCAAGCAGACTATGGATGTAAGTCAATCACATAGTGAATGAGTGAGCAATGATTTCATAAAAATAACTGAAAATATTAAAGAATTCTTGATATATTAAAAAAAAAGTGATGCTGCACAGTGACTTTCCTGATCTCAGAAAATAAAACTAGTAAGCCCTCAGCCCCAGAAACACGTGTTTGTGTTAGCCACTGACTGACTTTTGGAGACTTCTGCTTAACTTTTATTCCTTACTCTAGCACTCTAATAGTTTTGTTTTGTTTTGTTTTGTTTTTCACTCTAATAGTTTTGGATTTATAGTTCTAACCCTGCAGAATAGCACAGAATGTGAACTGAACTTTATGATTTATTCAATGGTAAATATACTTTTTTCATACTTCAGTTTACCTATTCAATTACTATGATGATCTTTATAAAACACAAAGCACATCATAAATTATTCATTTCAAGAAAAAGTAAATAGGCCTTCTAGTCTCTCATGTCCAAACAACATAGGCTCAATGAAATAAGTTTTCTCTTTTGGTGCCCACAAATCTAATCTAATAATTTTACTGAACTTTAAGAGCTTTTATTAAAGACAGAGAGAGAGAGAGAGAGAAAGAGAGAGAAAATGCTGGGTCTCCAAATCTAAACTCTAAGCTGACACAGTATAGGTTAATTCCTGTGTAGGTTACAAAGACCTCAAATATTCACATATCAGAACCAGCCTATGATAGAAATTATATATTACAAGTTGAGCACAGTTCATGTCAGCTTAATAAGCCCTGGAGCATAGGGAGCTGATAAGATAGAGGCTATTACATATTTTCTCTTGTTCTCTATGTGTTAAAAATGTCCAATCTACTTTTTTAGAAAACAGAATGACCTATTTTAATGGCCTATTTTCCAACCATGCTTTAGAATGCCAAATAACTTATTTTTAAAACACGTTGACTTAATGGTTATTATTTAATTTTGCAACTCTAAAATTAATATCCAGTGGTAAGCAGGCAGCTGTTAATTATTTGTGCTCTAAGATGACACTACTTATTCAAGTTTGTTCTCTATATGTACTACCAAAAACTTCTTTATAATGTATTCATTTTTCTCACCCAAAAGAGCCTCCTAGAAGAAAATGTGAGAATTCAAGACATGAGGGCATATTTCAGCATTAGTAGTTTATCCACTCTCCCAAAATATTCCTTGATATTGGTCAAAGAAAAGTAATATTATAAATTTGTTAAGAAGATAAAGTTAGAAATCTACAGCTGCTCAGTAAATCTGATAAAAGCTGAAAAAAATAAAACAGGAAAAAGATTATGAAGGGGACAATTATTAGAAAGAATGAGTAAATACAAAAAAATAAAAAGTCAAAACAGGAAAAGAGGCTAATATGGAGGTTAGACGAGAAAGTGTAATATTCTACAACAGCTTGCAACTGTTTATATAGTATCTAGATGTTTAGGTATACCTCATTTTACAACACTTACACAGAAATGTTTCAGAGAAACTAAACATTTTCAAAGTACCAGGAAAGCTTTAAAATCAACCAAGCACAACCAATCAAAACCAAACCCAAACCCTTCTCTGGAGCTTTTCAAAAAGTGAAGTATTTTTGGTAATACAAGTAGCCAATTCCTAATTTAACTGCTTTAAAATTTCAGGTTTTATACAACAGGTTTTTATTAAATAAGATACACACATGTAAAATCTCATTAGAGTAATTTGAAATTATTATATGTGAAGATAATAACCTTCCAGTTAAAGTGTCCCACTATCATGAAAAGCTGGTTAGAAAATAAATTATAAATCTTTACAGGGGACATCAAACATAGGTCTCTATGAATTCATTATCAAAATAGCTTAGGTGGATCCACAAATACCATTACTACATCTGTACTACAAAATCCTTCAAGAGTCCCATTACAGCTCCATCTGTTACAGATGGACAGACTAAAGTTGTCTACTGTATCTCAAAGACCAGGAAAAATAGTAATTACAACAAAACAAAATACACCTTAAAAAAAAGACCAGAATAAATCATTTTAGAATTTCCTGTTAAAGTAGTTTGGGGCTGAAACTTTTCTGAGCAGGGGCATAGACAGATATAGCATAGTTAAAAACACTAATGCAAATTATATATTTATATATATATTATATATTATATATATATATATATATATATATAAAATTCTGTTCTGGTCCCTGTAATTGAATGGCAAAGGGTCTGAAGCACCTTGATAGCATTCCAAAAAACAAAACAGTATGATAGCAGCTGCTACCAGAATGGGTTTCTCTGTCCTACTTCACCTTATCCCAGGAAGAGAACTTCTGAAGCTATCAATCTTCGATTAGTTTCCTAATTTAATTTCAGCGATTATTCAGCCTATTAAAAAATATGTAAGTAATGTGACAAAAAAACAGAATAAAAAATGGGTCAAAGAAAAAGTATTTTACATCTGTCAGTAACTTACTTTTGTTTTTTTTTTTTTTTTAGTAACTTACTTTTGAGTAGGAAAATCCACTCTATTTTTATTTGAAATGGCTTGAACTAAAAATATGAACTATTAAAAACAATGAACTGATTACAATTTCATAGTTTACAAATCAATACAAAGTTATACATTATAAAAATGTACTATACTAACACACAGCAACATTCTGATACATTATATAACTTTATACTATTCTGATGATTAGGTTCTTCTAAATTTGCCAATGTACATATATTAATTGAAACATCTCATCAAGCATTTGATAGCTTAAAAGTTAAGCCAAAGAAACAAGTTTGTTATTAATTTATAAATATTTATTATAAATAGACACAGACAATATGGAAATTTACATTTCATCTTAAAAATGAAGCATTTTTACAAAAATAGTATTTAAACAGAGTAATCTTAAGATCCTGTAAGTCTGGCCAGGAGTTACTTCTCCACTTAGGGACATGGTATTATCAGCATCTCAATGTTTATTTTTATTTTTATTTATTTATTTTTTCATCTCAATGTTTATAAGCTGCCACAAGGTAAAGGAATGTTATTTTAATATATTTAACTTAAAAATACAACTTTAATGCCCACCCCACCCCTCTGGTTTTTGGTCTCTCTGGGTACTTTCTCTCTTTAAATGACTTTTCCAAAAAGACTTATAATACAAACTTTCCACAACCTCCAGTAACAAACTAAATATTTAGCATATGCTTCACATACCTTTTTGAGATGTCCTAGTCTAAGTTTGAAAATTTCTTCCTGTTCATGATATTCTGCCAAAGTCAACCTGTTAAAAATGAAATTGTAATTCTAGATATTAAGATTAATAGTTATTTCTTATTTACAACCAGCAAAAGAACATAAAATAAATGGAAACACTACAATGTTGACAACTTTCAGCCCAAAATATAATAAGCAAAAAGTCCTTTAAAATATTCTTTAAAATGCGTCTAATACTTAAAGATGGAACAACTAATTCATAAATTCAGCAACTATTTAATAAATGCTATGTATCAAGTGATGTTCTAGAATTTCAATCCTAAGGGTACAATGAAAAAGACATTTTCTCCTTTCATTTTAGTTTGAACTTACATTCTATAGTTCCCACTAAGGAGGCAGAAAAGAAACAATTTAATAAAGAAATAAAATCATCCCAAACAACAGTAAGTGTTATGAAGAAAACAAAAAAGGGTGGTATGATAATGACTGTATTACACTCATTTGCACAGAGAGTTAGGGAGGTGGTCTTGATCAGAACATCAAAACGAGGGATCCCTGGGTGGCGCAGCGGTTTAGCGCCTGCCTTTGGCCCAGGGCGTGATCCTGGAGACCCGGGATCGAATCCCACATCAGGCTCCCGGTGCATGGAGCCTGCTTCTCCCTCTGCCTGTGTCTCTGCCTCTCTCTCTCTCTCTCTCTGTGACTATCATAAAAAAATAAAAATTAAAAAAAAAAAAAAAAAAAAAAAAAGAACATCAAAACGAAAACTACAAGAAAACCTGGGGTAGTATGTTTGAGACATAAGTTAGAGCAAGTGCAAGGATGCTAAGTTGGACACAGGCTGGCATACTCTGAGAAAAAAAAATATAAACATCAAAACAGCCAGAGAGGCGGTGAGCTATAGGAGAGGCAAGCAGGGGCCAGCTTATGTATGGACTTCCAGACTAAGGAATGAATTTCATTTTATTCTAAGAGTACTAGAAAATTAATGCAAAGACAGTCCAGTTGGGTACTGGTTTAAAAAAAAAAAAACAGAAAAAACTAGACATTTTTTGTTTTTCTGCTTCCATATGTGAGGAAAAGGAATGCTAAAACTATACTCAAAGCATCAAATTTTTAATAAATATAAATAGAAGGGGATCCCTGGGTGGTGCAGCGGTTTAGCGCCTGCCTTTGGCCCAGGGCGCGATCCTGGAGACCCGGGATCGAATCCCACGTCGGGCTCCCGGTGCATGGAGCCTGCTTCTCCCTGTGCCTGTGTCTCTGCCTCTCTCTCTCTCTCTCTGTGTGACTATCATAAATAATAAATAAAAATAAAAAAAAAAGAAATAAAAGCTATAAATGTCCTTTAAAAAAATAAATATAAATAGAAGACTTTAAATCTTGAAAGTGCTTTATGGTTATTTTATTAATTTCAAATATTCATATATAACTTTGAAAAAAACTAGCTTAATATATGTAGAACCGTTATAAGACATAAACACTTATAACATTTCCTAGTAAAAAATGATCCTGTTTTCTGATAAAAGAAACCACTCCACAGTAAAACAACCCCCATTTCACACTACAATACTGAAAGAATTGCTTTTATCTATCATACTCAAGCTTGTTTGTTTACTCATGTGTTCTGGGGGTATTTGGCAAAGCTCCTAACCCAGATATGATTTATTTATGTTTATTCAGGTCCTTCAGCAACATTTAGTATAAATGCTATTCTCCTTTAGCTAGATGTTAAATTTACTAATTCTAAAGAAAGCCTATTCAAAGGAAACAACAATCTTCCAAGAAATTCAGTTCGTATTCCACTAGAAATACCTTAAGAGTGAAAAAATAAACATTTAAATTAAATCTGTCTACCAAGTCTTAGGTTAACACAACTGCTGGGTTTTATTACACCAAATAAAGCAACAGTGGACAGCTGCAGCAGATGCTTCAGGTAGACTTAGAGAAGTGTGGCAGTGTGAATGTAGAGGGAGTTAAAGGGAGAAGAGGGAAACGTGATATTAAAAGGTTTAGAAACTAAAAAGGATAAAATCTCAACTAATCCAATAAAGAAAAGCTATAGGAATTTATGGCAAATAGTTTCTGGATAGGCATATATATGCCACCAATGAAAATCTGGTGCAATTTGAATTTCCCCAAATTTTTGAAACTGTATTCTACTAAGAAGTTTGGCTCTCATGCAAATTTGCAGTCTTTATATATGCAGATGGCTGGGAATTTCTGTATTTGGAGGTAAGCATATTTAGTTGGTGTATTTTTTAACTAGTATTCTTGTGAGTTAAAAATGAATATCAGTTCACTGATGATTTAGTTCGTTGAATATATTGTTTGGTTAATCTTACAACATAACGTAATGCATATCTGGTATTCAATAGCATTTAGTTCCAGTTTTTTTTTTTTTTTTTTTTTTTTTTTTATGATAGTCACAGAGAGAGAGAGAGAGTCAGAGACACAGGCAGAGGGAGAAGCAGGCTCCACGCACCGGGAGCCCGACGTGGGACTTGATCCCGGGTCTCCAGGATTGCGCCCTGGGCCAAAGGCAGGCGCCAAACCGCTGCGCCACCCAGGGATCCCTAGTTCCAGTTGTTAATATGCTTTGTGTTGTGGTTCAAATCATCCACATCCCTATAGCTAAGGCAAAGTCATACAAATACTCCCTCCCCAATTTTCTTAGTAGAGTGATACTTCTTGATTTAAAAAACTTTGACCCCAGAGCATTATTTCACAGGTCTACTTTGATATTAAACACATACAATTCCCACTAAAGATTAATGGCACCTGGGATCCCTGGGTGGCGCAGCGGTTTGGCGCCTGCCTTTGGCCCAGGGAGCGATCCTGGAGACCTGGGATCGAATCCCACATCGGGCTCCTGGTGCATGGAGCCTGCTTCTCCCTCGGCCTATGTCTCTCCCTCTCTCTCTCTCTGTGACTATCATAAATAAATAAAAATTGAAAAAAAATTAAAAAAAAAAAGATTAATGGCACCTTTTATCATCAGCAGAACTTAGCTATTTCCTTCCTGCATTTTGAGTACTACTACTATAACTACTATTAAGCTTCAAGTAAATAGGAAAGTATATATATTCACTAATTTCTCTATGCTTGGTTTTGAAGCATTAATAAACAAATTCTGCAGAAAGTACTAAATACTAGACTACTGAATTTCTATGGCAGTGATTCTTACCATTTTATGATAGTGGATATTTAAAAATAATCTAAAGGAATTTATAAACATTCTCCAGAAAATTTCACATATACATAAATTTGGGGATTCACAGCTCTCCGTTTAAGAATTCCTATTCCAAATGGTCTCACCAAATAGAATGCAAGCTTCAAAACAGCAAAGACGACATTTCTTAAATTTCTCTGCATTTCCCTAGCAGGAAGTATCTGACATATATTAGAGATCTTAAGATATCTCTATTGTCATTTCATTATTATTTTCATTAATGAAATGTTTTTAATTAAAATGTAAAATATCTGAAAATGAACAAAAAAGTAAAATAAATTTAGGTAAAAATTGAGGACAATCCTTTTCAAAGAATAAAAAGAGCTAAGCTAAGATAATTAATGTTAATCTTAATGGCACTTAAATCCTACATAATTATTTTTATGATGTGTTTTTAAGACCCTAAAAAAGTTCACACTCTTAAGCAAGTCAGTTGGTTAAGTTACTTAGCAAATCTTTTATTCACAGATGTGAAGATAAAGTCTAAATCCTCCCTATATGAATCATATCTGATATTACAGCCAATGATTAATATATTATTAGGTTCAAATATAATATGTGTCCTTATTTAGAGGCATGCTAAAAGCTCCTAAAATAGGTTTATATAAAACTTTATTTTAAAAGCCAAGAAAGGGATCCCTGGGTGGTGCAGCGGTTTAGCCCCTGCCTTTGGCCCAGGGCGCAATTCTGGAGACCCGGGATCGAATCCCACGTCGGGCTCCCGGTGCATGGAGCCTGCTTCTCCCTCTGCCTGTGTCTCTGCCTCTCTCTCTCTCTCTCTCTCTGTGTGACTATCATAAATAAAAATTAAAAAAATAAAATAAAATAAAATAAAAGCCAAGAAAAAAAAAGCCAAGAAACTTAAACCTCAAACATAAAACTTAATAACTCTTGATAATCTTCCATAATGAGTCTGAATGGATGAGAATTTTATTTTTAATCCAAAGAACTGTTTTATAATAGTTTGATATAAATGTGAGATGACTGTAATAGAAATATTACAGTCATATAGACTGTAATATTCAGTCAAATAGAATATTCAAATATTCAGTCAAATAGAAATAATGAGCACAAATAACAGAAAACAAGATACTCATTTCAAACAAATTTGATACTCAATTCTTAAAAGAGATTCTGTTTAAGAAACTCAAAGTTAAGGAGTGCAAGCTAATGGTAAATAAGACTATTACAGGCACTTAAGAATAAAAAAAAAAGCAAGCCCATTTATTTGTACAATTTAGCAAACATTTACCAAACATTAAGCTATGCACTATGCACTAAGGATTAGATTTTTTAAATGAGGAAGGGTAAAACAAACAAACAAATAAATAAATGAGGAAGGGTAGGACATGAGAGTAGTCTGCCTTTGAAAAGCCCCCCAAAAAAACTAGAAATAGAAGTTCCTCAACATGGGGCACCCAGGTGGCTCAGTTGGTTAAGCATCTGCCTTTGGCTCAGGTGGTGATCTCAGGGTCCTGGGATTGAGCCCCATTTTGGGCTCCCTGCTCATGGAGGCCTGCTTCTCCCTCTCCCTTTGCCCCTTCTCCTGCCCCCTGTTCATTCTTGCACTTTCTCTGAAATAAATAAAATCGTTAAAAAAAAAAGTTGTTCCTCAACATTATATAGGACATTTATTATTTAAAAAAAAGTTGTTCCTCAACATTATATAGGACATTTATTTATTTATTTAAGATTTTTATTTATTTATTCATGAGAGACACACACACATAGAGAGGCAGAGACACAGGCAGAGGGAGAAGCAGGCTCCTTGCAGGGAGCCCGACATCGGACTCGATCCCGGGTCTCCAGGATCATGCCCTGGGCCAAAGGCGGCGCTAAACTGCTGAGCCACCTGGGCTGCCCTATATAGGACATTTATTAAAAACCCACAAATGACATCATATTCAAGGGTGAAAGACTGAAAGCTTTCACCATTAAGATGAGAAATAAGACAAGGATGCTTTCACCATTACTATTTCATGCTGTACTGGAAATCCGATCAGTAGAGTTAAGTAAGAAAAAAAATAACATCATGCATCAGAATAAGTAGTAAAACTATCTCTATTTGCAGATGACATAACTCTAAGATGTAGAAAACCTCAAAGAATGAAGAAAAAACTACCAGAGCTAATAAATCAGGAAAGCTGCAGGGTCAAGATCAACCCACAAAAATCAACTGTGTTTCTATACACCAGCAGTGAACAATCTAAAAAGGATATTAAGAATACAATTCCACTTATAATACAATCCAAAAGAATAAATTTTCTTACTGAGAAATAAATTTAACCCAGGAAATGATTTGTACACCAAAAACTACAAAACAGTGCTAAGGATGTTAATGGAAACTAATTAAATGAAAAGACTTACATTCATGGATTAGGAGACTTAATATTGTTAAGAGGGCAATCCTCCCCGAAGTCATCAATATATTCAATATAATCCTAATCGAAATACAAATGGGCCATTTTGCTAAAATGGAAAAAAAATTACAACGGGCCTCAAATAGAAAAAATAATATTGAAAAAGAAAAAACAAAATTATAGGACGCCCACTACCTTTTTCAAAACTTACTACAAGGTTATGGTCATTAAAACAGGGTGGTACTATCATAAAGATAGACATTGAGGCCAAAGGAACAGAAGTGGGTACAGAAATAAACCCAAATATTGATGGCCAGCTGATTTCTGACAAGAGTGCCAAGACCATTCAACAGGGGAAACAATAGTCTCTTCAACGAATGGTGCTGGGACAACTGGATAATAACCACATGCAAAAGAATGAAGTTGGATCCCTACCTCATTCTATATAAAAAAAAATTAACAAAAAAGGGATCAATAATTTAAATATAAGAACTAAAACTAGAAAACTTGTAGAACACAGCATAGGGGTAAATGTTCTACCATGGATTTGGTAAAGGACTCAGATTTGACACCAAAAGCATGAGCAAAAAAACAAAACAATAAACTTATTGTTTAAAATCATAAAAATCAAATCAAATCAAAGGACATTATCAAGAAAGTAACACAATTTATAGAATGGGAGAAAATACCTACATATCATATATCTGATAAGGGTTTAGTATCAAGAATATATAAAGGACTCTCATAAATCAACAACAAAAAGACAAACAGCTGGATTAAAAACTGAGCAAAAGGGCAGTCCTGGTGGCGCAGCGGTTTGGCGCCGCCTGAAGCCTGGGGTGTGATCCTGGAGACCCGGGATCGAGTCCCACATTGGGCTCCCTGCATGGAGCCTGCTTCTCCCTCTGTGTCTCTGCCTCTCTCTCTCTGTGTGTCTATGAAAAAATAAATAAAACCTTAAAAAAAAAAAGCAACTGAGCAAAAGACTTCAGTATCTATACAAAGACCACAAGCACATTAAAAGACATTCAACATTATTAGCCATTCAGAAATGCAAATCCAAACCACAATGAGATGATACTTTATAGCTACTAGGATGACCATAATAAAAAAAAAAAAACAGAAAATAAAAAGTGTTGCCAAGGATGTGAAGAAATAGGAACGCTTGTTTATTGCTGATGGGAATGTAATATATTGCAAATACGAAAAATAGTTCAGCAGTCCTTCAAGAATTTGAACACAGAACTGCCATAACTTTGCAGTTCTAATCCTAGGTATATACTTATAAAAATGAAAAAATTTGTCCACACAGAAACTTGTACATAAATGTTTATATCAGCATTAATCATAATAGCCAAAAGGTAGAAACCATCTAAATGTTTATCAGTGGATGAATGTATAAGCAAAATGTACATACACATATAATGGGATATGAGTCAGACATAAAAAAGAATGAAGTACTGATACATGCTATAACATGGATACACCCTGAAAATATTATTCCAGGTGAACGCCACTGGACTATTCAGAAAAGGCAAACACATAGGGAGAAAACTGATTATCTGTTAATAGGAGATGAAGGGAGGAAGAAATAGGGAGTGATTATTTAATGAGTATGAGGTGTTCTGTGTTAATAAAAAGTTTTGAAACTATAAGGGAGGTGATGGTTGCATAACACTGTAAATGCACTAAATACCACTAAATGGTTAAGTGAATTTCACATCAATATTTTAAAAAAGTATCATTGTGAAAAAGAATGGAGGGGTGGGGGAAGGATGAAAGTAGTCTGCCTCTGAAGAGCCCAAATGTTCTCAACACAATGCAATAATAGCTGAATTGAGAACTAATGATTTATACCAAGTACTAGTGTAGTACGCAGAATAATGGCCCCCTAAAGATGTCTACATTGTAATCCCTGCGACATAGGAATATGTTAAGTTACAGAGCAAAGGAGAATTAAGACAGCAAATCAGTTCACCTTAAAATAGGGAGTTATTCTGATTACCTTTGTGGGCCCCCCATGTAATTACAAGAGTCCTTACTGGCAGAAGAGAAGGGAAGATGTGTCAGAATCAGCATGGTTAAGATATAAGAAAGACTTCACTGGCTATTGCTGGCTTGCAGATGGAAAGAGATCATGAACCAAGGAATGTGGATAGCTTCTGGTAGCTGAAAAAGGCAAGGAAATGGATTGTCCTCTAGAGTCACCAGCAGGAACACAGCCCTGATGACACTCTGATTTTGGCACAATGAGACCCATTTGAGATTTCTAATCTCCAAGACCATATGATAATAAGTTTGTGCTTTTTAAGTCACTAAATCTGTGGTAAATTGTTACAGCAGCAATAAGAAACTACTACAGATCTTGGTAACCTAGACGTGGGATGCTCCTATAACAAACACCTAAAAATGTGAAATTGGTTCTGGAAATGGGCAGTGGGCAAGAGGCTAGAATTTTCACGAGCATGATTTTAAAAAGCGTAGACTGCTTCAACAGCCTTTTAGCAGGAATATGGATATGAATAAGTGAGGACTCAAGGAATTCTGAAGCACAGTAGAGAACACATGGTCACATTAGAAAATTCCGACAGTCATGAGCAGACTGATGGTAAAAACATGGACATGGGGTGTCTCTAGTGAGGACTCAAGAAAACGAGGAATGTGTTACTGGAAACCATAGGAAAGGGATCAATATTATTATGGAAGAAAGCTTAGCAAAACTGTATCCTATAGTTATGCTGAAAGCCACATTTAAAAAAAAGTTTTCTTTCTTTTTTTTTTTTTTTTTTCTAAATAGACTCCACACACCCAGTGTGGAACTTAACATAGGGCTTTAACTCATGACCCTGAAGGTCAAGACCTGAGTGGAGATCAAGAGTTGGACCCTCTAACCAACTGAGCCACCTGGTGCCCCTAAAAGCCAGAGTTAAAAGAAATGAACTTGAATATTAAGCTTAGGAGATTTCCAAAGTATTGGAGGTGTGGACTGGTTTCTTCTTGGTGTTTATATTAAAATGTGAGAGACATAATTAAGGGAAGAAATGGTCAACAAAAAGGAACCAGAAAGAAAGAAAAAAAAGGAACCAGGACTTAATAGTTGAAGAAATTTTCATTCTATCCAGAGTGTCAAAGACACTAAGATTGAGATTCACAAAAAGCGGCTCTATTTAAAAAAACAAAAACAAAAACAAAAAAAGGGGGGGGGCATAGATGGACAACATTTTTGCTAATACCCCAGAGAGGTGCGAAATAGTCTTTAAAAGATGAAGTATGCAACTCATAGGTCCCTTCAGCTTTCTCAGCAGAAGTCCAAACAGCAATGGGATCAACAAGAAGAAAACGTGGAGGATCCTCTTATCTAATGGAGTGAATCCCTGTGTCAGAGGGGGGAGATCCACAAGATTTTCTGACAACTTTAAACAAAAACACTGCCAGCTTGGAACTTAAAAGGACAGAGACAGTACAAAATGAAAGGCTGTCAGACCCCCAAAATTCTACAAACAAGAAATAGGCTGACAAAGCTACTCAGCTACAAATATATGCTAACCTTAACAAAAAAGAAACCTTTGTGAAAAAGACTCCGAGGAAAGACCCTTGTGTCCAGAAGGCGGAGCCATAGCCCTAGAAAATTATTACTAGACTTTGAGACCAAATGGGAATTTGCCTGGATGGATTTTAAAACTACTTGGGAGCAGTGACTCCTTTTTTTTTTTTCCTGTTTGAACAGGAATGTCTGTTATCCTATGCCTGTCCGCACCCTTCTATTTGTGAAGAGAGAAGTTGTTTCTTTCTTTTTTTTTTTTTTAAAGATTTTATTTATTTATTCATAGACACAGAGAGAGAGGCAGAAGATTTTATTTATTTATTCATAGACACAGAGAGAGAGGCAGAGACACAGGCAGAGGGAGAAGCAGGCTCCATGCAGGGAGCCCGATGTGGGACTTGATCCCGGGTCTCCAGGATCACACCGCAGGCTGCAGGAGGCACCAAACCGCTGCGGATTTTGAAACTACTTGGGAGCAGTGACTCCTTTTTTTTTTTTTTTTCCCTTGTTTGAACAGGAATGTCTGTTATCCTATGCCTGTCCCCACCCTTCTATTTTGTGAAGAGAGAAGTTGTTTCTTGAGGTTGACAGATTAAGAATTGCGTTTTGGGGTGGATTATACTGATTCTCACCCATATCTGATTTAGGTGAGATACAGAAGATTTGAGCTGATGAAATTTTGGATGTTGGTTTGATGCTGTAACTGGGTTGGGATGTAATTATAATTGGGACGTAGGGTTGATTCTTCTGGGGATGCTGGGATAGGATGAGTGTACTTTACAAGTGGGAAAGAGGTGGATCTTGGATCAGAGGGAAGACAGGCAGAATACTGGCTTCCAAAGGTACCACATCCTAATCTTTGAAATTTGTGAATATGTTACCTTACATAGCAAAAGATTAAGTGGGATTAAGGTTGCTAATTAACTGACCATAACATAAGGTGATTATCCTGGATAATACAGCTATGAGTATACAGAGCAAAGAAAACAATTTTTTATCTGAAAAATACAAGGAAAAGACACAGAAAAGATAACATCTGAGCCTGATCAAAGAGGAGCAGCAGAGGGAAGCCAGGAAGAAGAAACAGGGCATAAGAGGCATCATGGTGACCCAAGTATACAGCATGTAGATACACAAGCAAAAAGAAAAATCAGGGCACAGTGTAGATTAAGGAAATTCTACTGATAGCTAAGAGTTTTAACGAGAGATCAATGCTAGAGTGCCTGGATGGTTTGGTCAGTTAAGCATGTGACTCTTGGGCTTAGGCTCAGGACATGATCTCACGGCCATGGGACTGAGCTCCACATCAGGCTCTACACACAGATGGGGAGTCTGGTTGAAGACACTCTCTCTCCCTCTGCCCATTCACCCCCTCTCCAAAATTAATACATAAATCTTAAAGAAAAAAAAATCAATGCTGAATTTTCTGTCATGTTTTTTGTTCTGGCATCTATTAAGATATTCATATTATCTTTCTCCTTACATGGAAAATTACAGATTTTTAAAACGTTAAACCAACCCTGCATACTCAAAATAAATCCAACTTGGTCTTGATAAATTATCACTTTTTTTTATATATTATATGTTGGATTACTAATATTTTATTTAAGATTTTTACATTTGCCTTTATATAAATTGAGATTAGCCTATAGCTTTCCTTCTTTGTAACATCTTTGTTAAATTCTGACACCTAGATTATGCTGGTCTTATAAAATAAGTTGGAAGTATTTCTGACTCAGCTATTCTTTTTTAAAAAAAAGTTTTTCAAAAGACTGGCACTATTTCTTCCTTAAATGGATGTTACAATTCATAAATGACTTGTACCTGGAGTTTTAATTTTTCAAAAAAGATTTTAGAGAGTGAGGGCGAGAGAGACAAGAGGGAGAGTAACTTTAGCGGACTTCTTGCTGAGCTTTGAAGTGGGGCTCAATCTCATGACCCTGAGATCACCACCTGAGCCACGAAACCAAGAGTCAGATGCTCAATTGCATCACCCAGGGGCACCTGGATTTTTAATTTTTTAATTACACAGTTTCTTTAATAGTCACAAAACTATTTAGATTTTTGTTTCTTCTAATGTCAATTCTGTTGAGTTAGATTTTTCTAGAAATTTATCCATTTCACAAAAATTTGAAATTTAAGCCATTTATGTTTTGTTTTTCTTAAAATACCTGTAGACACTAGTAAGATTTCAGTTTTCATGCCTAATTATGATTGTTTTATCTCTTTTCAATTTTATTAGCTGTTTTGTTTTGGAATAAAACATACATTTTTTGGATTGGTTGATTCTCTGTATTGTATACATTTATTTCTTGTGTCATTAATTTCTGCTCTTATTTTTTCCCCTCTACCTTCTTAGGTTAATTTTTATTTATAAGTGTGTTGAAATCTATTATGACTTGTGCATCTGTCCATATCTCCTTAAAATACTGTCAATTTTTCATTTATCTTGAGGCCATGTTATCACATGCATACAAATTTAGAATTACTATATGTTCCTGGTGATTTGAGCCACTTACAGTTACAAAATAACCACTTTATCATTTTTTGCCTTAAAATTTACTGTATCTCATATAATAAGCTTTCTTTTGGTTGGCATTTACCTGGAGTATTTTCTTCTAAACTTATATTCCCAGTGTACTTTTTCTTTTACTTTAGCTACTTTTAAGAATTTTTTCTCTTTGCCTTGATTTTCCTGAAATTTCATTATGATGTGTGTTTCTTTTTATCCATCCTACTTGGAATTCTCTGGCCTCTGTGAATCTATAGACAGATCTTATTCATCTGCTTTAAAATATTCTCAGTTATTATCTAATCTTCAAATATTGCTTCTGCTCCATTCTTCTCTGGTCCAGTGACTGGTCTGGTAATAATTTTAGGTTAAAAGATGGTAAGATACCTTCAAATAATTATGAACCTAAACTGTAAAACCAGTGAAAAAACAAACTGTCTTGAGAATGAAGGTAAAATAAAATTAGTTCCATACCAAGAAAAAAGTGAAAGGTGTCATTACTAATATATCCACAGTAAAAAATAAATAAATAAATAAAATGAAAAGATTTTTTAAAAATCTAAAGCGTATTTCTTAGGCAGAAAGATCTTATTAGGTATAAAATCAAAGATGTAAGAATAAATGAAGAGCAAAAGAAATGATAAATATGTAAGTAACATTTAGATAAACACAGACTATACCAGACACAAATGTTTTTACATATGGGTGTGTCTCTGACAGAAAATCAAATAAGCAAAAATTGAGCAAATAAATAAAAAGGAAAAAGAAAGGGAGAGAGATGAGGCAGGATAAATCAACAGCACAAAGATAGGCCAAATTCAAGTCCCAATAAATAAGTAAATACATCAAATAAAAATAGATTGAATGCTCCAATGCAAGATTTTTCAGACATGATTTAAAAAGAAAAATCAACTAAACATCTGTCAAAATCCATAAAATGTGTACTACACCAAAAGTGAATTTTAATGATGTACCAATGCAGGTTTATCAATTATAACAAATGTACCACTGTGGTTCAGGATATGGATAGTGATGGAGGTTGTGTGTGGGGACAGGGTGTATATGTAAACTCTCTGGTACTTTCTGCTCAATTTTGCAATACACTAAAACTGCTCTAAAAATAAATTTTATTAACTAAAAAGTTTATTATGTCACTTACAAGACAAGTAATCCACTAAGTAATTTTATGGTATATAATTTTGATTTAAAATTAAAGCTTTAAAAATGAGGAAACATAGTGACTTCTCTAAAGCTTCCTTAATATAAAAAAGGTAAAATATTACTGTTCACTCTGCAATCATCCTCTGTGAAATATGAAATACATAAATAAAACGAAGTATCATTAAAATATATTTAACAGGAGGTCAAAATCTTGGTTAAGATTAATTAATTATGATTAATTTAGACATCCAAAGATAATATTAATGCAAACTACTTTGAATAATAAAGTATTTATGACTAAAATTAGAAACTACTACCTAAAAACCCAGACCAAATCTTGCTGGTAGTTAAAAATTAGTTCAGAAAAAAAAAAAAAAATTAGTTCAGAGCCAGGAACCACTCAAGTACTCTAACACTAACGTATTACCTGATATCATCCTTACAACACTATGATATAGGTACTTTTACAGGAGGAAACAGAGGCTCAAAGAAGTGAAGTAAAACAGCTTACCAAAAATAACAACCTGAAAGAGTCAAGGATGGATGCTATATCTGTCTATAACACTCAAAGTCCTAACTACTTACTACATGTAGTAACTTCATTTTCTTTCTTTTTTTTTTTTTTTAAAGATTTTATTTATTTATTCATGAGAGGCACAGAGAAAGAAGGGGGGCGGGCAGAGAGACAGGCAGAAGGAGAAGCAGGCTCCATGCTGAGAACACGACATGGGACTGAATCCTGGGTCTCCAGGATCACACCCCGGGCTGAAGGTGGCGCTAAACCACTGAGTCACCAGGGCTGCCCGTAACTTCATTTTCTACATTAATTTCTTGATAGAAAAATAATTCATGGTTTCTAGTCTAATTATACTAGATGTTCTGCACATATACTAATGTCCTAGTTACCACTAAACAATGATTCAAAAGGAATTTTTAGTAACATTTGCTGAGTATAGTTGCTAAAAATAAACTATAATATATGAATCAAAGTGCTTCTGGGGCCCATGAGTGGCTCAGTCAGTTGAACATCTGACTCTTGATTTCGGCTCCAGTCTTGATCTCAGGGTCTTGGGATCCAGACCTGTTTTGGGCTCCCTTCTCGGTAGGGAGTCTGCTGGAGATTCTCTCTTTCCCTCTCCCTCTCATCTCCCTCCCCCCATTCGTGCATATGCTCTCCCTAATAAATAAATAAATCTTAAAAAAATGCTTCTATGGCTTTTTTCCCTATTTAAATATGCATTTGTATAAAGATGCAGTCAAACTTTTATGTAGTATCACTTCATTTGCCATTCCAAGAATACACAGCAGTTTAACTTCAAAGTTAGTTCTCAGTCAACATATAATAAAGTGCGGGTGGAACTGAGACACATCTATGATTATTAAACTATAGTTGGGGCTGTTAAGCATCTTGGAAGACAAGTAAGCAAAATACCTGTGACAAACTAGAAAAATGATCTACTAAGAAGGAGAAAATGAAAGTCAATCAAATCCTTATGTACCATAATTTAGCATTTACTGACCACTTTCCATTTGTCAGAAAACTGTGCTACATATTGGGAACATGAAGATAAAAGTGAGATAAGTGCTGCATATAGAACAGGCACATACAAAAGGCTTTGGGCACCTAACCTGAGGGGAAATGGGGGAGAAAATGGGAAGAAAAAATAATAATCAGAGATGGCTTCCTACTGAAACTGCTTTACGAGCCAAGCCTTAAATGATGAATAGGCAATGAGACAGGTAAAGAAAGGCAAGGAACAAGATGCAAAAAGGCACAGAAACAAGAAAGCCTAATCCATTTAGAGAACTAAAAGAGTTTAACATAAGATACACAGGGTAGATGCTGGAAGTGAAGTGAAAGAGTAAAATAAGGCCTATGAAGAGTCCTTCATGAAGGTGAAGTTTATCTTGAAGGCCAGTGAAGGAAGTTAAACATGAAACTGACACAAAGAGACACAGAAGAAACAGTAATCTAGGTTAAAAAAAAAAAAAAAAAAAAAAAGGGCAGCTGGGGTGGCTCAGTGGATTAGCGCCGCCTTCAGCCCAGGTGTGATCCTGGAGACCTGGGATCGAGTCCCACGTCGGGCTCCCTGCATGGAGCCTGCTTCTCCCTCTGCCTGTGTCTCTGCCTCTCTCTCTATCTCTCATAAATAAATTTTAAAAATCTTAAAAAAAAAAAGAGAGATGAGGTCCTATACCGAGACAATGGCAATGAAGACAGATAAATACAAAATGCCATAGAAACAGAACAAGAGAAAGAGAAACATCTGTGATGTTTTATGGAGTGTCTAATGGAGTAAATGGTGATGCTGTGACTGAAGAGAACAGAGGGCACTATCATATTACCTTAAAGTGATAAAGTAACTCCTATCCTTCAGGGGTCAAGGAAAAAATTTTAGGAGGAAATACCTAGTATGGGATTTAAAAGATGAACAGGAATTAAGAGCAATGTGTTGGGGTTTGAAAGTTGGCAGTGAAGGGCAGGCACTGGTTAATGACAAAAGATGAGGCTAGAGTGGTCAGAAGATGCCAGATCAAAAATGCTTTAAGAAGTCATCTTAGGGATGCCTGGGTGGCTCAGTGGTAGAGCGTCTGCCTTTGGCTCAGGTCATGATCTCTGGTCCAGGAATCAAGCCTCAAATTGGGCTCCCTGTGAGGAGCCTGCTTCTCCCTCTGTGTCTCTGCCTCTCTCTCTCTCTGTCTCTCTCATGAATAAATAAATAAAATCTTTAAAGAAAAAAAAAAAAAAAGGGAAGAGAATGAAAGGATGTTTTGCAAAAATGACTCTGACTGCAAAATGAAAATGAACTGGATTGCTAACCCAAAGCTGAAAGGAGAGGTAGGAAAAAAAATAACCCAAGTAAGAGAGGATAGTAACCTGAGTTAGAATGTCAGTGGAGTCAGGTGTCAGTGGGGACTTATATAAGTGGATACACTTGAGATATAGAAGGATTGTTGTCTGGTAGGAGTGGAATTAAAGCTAACACACAGTGTATTTCTATATAACCACTCATCTACCCTTTATTAAGCAATAAATTTACTAATTTACTAAAAGTAAATCATTTGCTAGTTTTTTAAAAAAATCAATAGGTGAATGTCTTAATTCCAATTTACAAAAGGCCCCCAAGACTAGAAAAAAGTCTGAAGACTAGAGATTTTGAGATGGATTTTGAAAAATAAGATTATTACCATCTATTTATTAAAGAAAATAATAAAAATGGATTAAGAAAAATAAATGAAAAAACAAAACAAAAAAAAACCAAAAACAGAAAAATAAATGAAATCCTGATCTAAAATATTAAGGATGATAATAAAAATCTGGCATGTGGATCTGAAAGGATGGTAGTGCCATTTACTAATAGAGAAAACAAAGGAAAAGGCAAGAGGTATAGATGTGGATGTGTAGATGAGTGTGAGTGTGTGTAGACAGATTGGAACAGGAATGATAACAGTAAATAGTTTTTGTTTTTTTCTGTGTTTTTAGTAAATGCAGTTTTGAAAAGGCTATATTAGAGCACTTAAGTACTGATAACAACCAACCAAGGATATGACATTGAGAACTGAGCTATATTTAATATTCAAGAGAGAAAAGTGGACTGAAGACAGAAACTTGGATATAAGCAGCATCTATGTAGTAACTGAATCTTTGAGAGTAGCTAATTTTCAAGTAGAATATGTAGAGTAGGAAGTAAGATGGCTAAGACAGATTCTTACAAATTGGAAAAAAAAAAATTTTTTTACAAATTGGTAGTGTAAATACTGTCCATAGAAAAGACTGAGAAAATGAGCCAGAGGAGTTAAAATGAAAATTAGGAGATCAAAGTATTTCAAAAACTAAAGGTAAGAAAAGAGTCTTTTGGGAAAAGCTAAGTCAACAATACTCTATGCTGCCAAGTTAAAAAACTCTCAAATGTCTATAGCATTGAGCATCAAAAAGATAGTTGATCTTTAAAAGGCAATTTCATTTAGGAAAGGAGAAAATGGAAACTGAGACAGAAGAAAGACTGGCAAGTCTTTCAAGAAACCTGGTTATAAAGATGACAGAATATGGCAACTGGAGTAGAGGGATATATAATTGAAGCAGAGTTTTTTTGTTTCATTTTGTCTTCTAGAAGGAAGGAACCAGTAGAGAAAAAAAAGGTTGACAATGTAAGATAATGGGAGTATTGACAGAAGAGTCCCTCATGTAGCAGGGTTTGGGAATCAAAGCACAGATGAGGGCAGCCCGGGTGGCTCAGCAGCTTAGCGCTGCCTTCAGCCCAGAGCCTGATCCTGGAGACCCAGGATCGAGTCCCATGTCAGGCTCACTGCATAGAGCCTGCTTCTCTCTCTGCCTGTGTCTCTGCCTCTCTCTCTTCTCCCTCATAACTAAAAAAAAAAACAAAAACAAAAAAAGCACAGATGAAACATTACCTTTCAACAAAAGGAAAAAAAAGAATACATCCACATAAAAATATCAAACAGGGTGTGTGTGTGTGTGTGTGTGTGTGTGTGTGTGTGTGTATTTTCTACTCAAATAAACTTAAGTTCTTGCAGAACAAAAAATTTTATGTTTGGACATCTGTAAATTGAAATTTTAACAATGGTCTTCTATGTGGATGGGATCATGGTCTATGTTGTTTTATATTTATATTTATATTCTTTCATATTTTTCCAATTTTCTATGTATTATAAGCATTTAATTATTAAAAATCTCTTTGCTCCTTGAACTATAAAGAGCAGTTAATCATTAATGCAGAAAATTGAGAAAATAAATAAAAAGCAGAAAGGGAAAAAACAATACCTATAATCTACCAATGTACTGCTTCCAAAGGATGAGAAAATAAATGTCAGTTATATTACTTAATATTCTCTCAGAAAAAGGAACATTAAAAAAAAAAAAAGAAAGAAAAAGAAAAAGGAACATTAATGGAAATACTGAATTGAGATCTTCAAAACTACTACTGACTCTATCATTCCTCTTAGCTACTAAATCTTCATTTTAAAAGGGGATTAAATGGGCAGCCCTGGTGGCGCAGCGGTTTAGCACCGCCTGCAGCCCGGGCTGTGATCCTGGAGACCTGGGATCGAGTCCCATGTCAGGTTTCCTGCATAGAGCCTGCTTCTCCCTCTGCCTATGTCTCTGCCTCTCTCTCTCTCTCTGAATGAATGAATAAATAAATAAATCTTTAAAAAATAAATAAAAGGGGATTAATAAGTCTCCACTTACAAAGGCTGAATTCAGATTATTTGGAGATTAGTGATTTAGACATAAATTTTAATACTGCCTTCCTTCCTGGCCGTAACTATTTTTAGTATTTAGGTATTAGTGTAAATATATATAACATCTAACATTCATGCTCACTGGCAACGATTTAAAAAAAGGAAAATTAAAATTGGAGGCTTACAGTTGTGGTAAATTTGGTCTAACAAAGGGATCATTCTCTGCTCCATTGACTGCTTTGTTTTTCCTTTGTTTTGGTTCAGAATTGGTAGAGGGTGCCTGAGAATTATTAGCTGTAGGAGGTTTGCGTTTGGCTAGAAGTTTCCTTTGCCTTTCAATATCTTCCCTTTGCTGATTCACCCATTCTTGTTGCCTGTATAAAAATAAATGTAAAAAACCATATTAACTTTTCATTACTCTTCACAGTTAAAACATAAAAATACATTAACATGAAAAAGCATATAACATAAACAAAAATTATCATTCTATCTTTTTGAACCTACTCATACTCACTGTCCAGGTCTCATCTGAAGCATTCATTTCTAAATTCCCTAAATCCCCTGAACTAGGGAAAGATGTGTTGCTATATATAATTGCATGGTACATTTGTAGATCTCCATTTCCTTCTTCCTAGTATCATTCCTACAGATACTTGATTAGAATATGTCTCTAGACTACATATTCTAGACTACATCACTGCATGAGAAAGGAGACCATATCTATTTTATATCTTCTTATACCTAGTGCCCAACATAATTACCAGTCATACTAAGAATTCAGTAAAAATTTGCTCGATGAAATAAATGGGTATTAAAATAAAGAACAGAGGTAAGCACAGAGTATATTTTAAACATGCACCTCATTACTTTGTTTTTGCAGAAAAACTTAAAAAGACAAATACAAGTTTAATTAAGCATTATTTTCTAAATTTATTTTTGTGAAAAAGATTTTGGGACTATGCAAGCGTTACTTTGAAATGAAACAAAAAGTTGACCCAAATATAAGAAATTTATAAAGAAAGAAAGAATTTTGATAATTTGAAGGAAATTTTTAAAAAATGAAGGGAAACAAGAAAAATTAGCTTGGCTTTGAAAAATGAGCAATTAATAAAAGGTAAAAATATTACTGCTTCCCATTCAAGAATCTAAAGCTTACTAACTGTAACAACTACTAAATATCATGTCTATTATAAAAAATACAGGTTAGAGATTTCAGCAATTTGACCAGAGCAAGAATAGGTAGCAGTGAAGTTTTCTTTCTTTTTTTTTTTTTTTAAAGCAGTGAAGCTTTTTAAATCTATCCCATCACACAACTTGTTCTCATAGTAACCATGTTCCCTATTAGGTCACCTCAACATACTAAGTAACAATTTTAAAAATTCTACGTGGTTATGATACTTAGATTTTAAACAAGTGTTTCAATTCCTTGCCTCCTCACTCCCACTCAAAGCAGAACTACAGAACTACTCAGCTGACCCCAAATTGGCTTTACACACATTGCCTGTTCCTATGGTTCTAGCCAGACAGTAGTAAAATATGGCCACAATGAAAGAATCGACAGCCACCTAGACAGGAGAGTCTAAGGGGGGAGAAAATTCAAGAATAGCAAAGCAAGAACAGGAGTTTAATCCAGTTTTTCTTTGGAAGAAGAAATTAATACCTTCATTTTACTAAAAAAGTTAATTTTTAAAGCTAGTTTAGAGCACAATCAAGATGGTATAAATGAAAATAAATAGCAATAACCCTAATGTTGAAAATCCTAATGGAAAGTAAAGAATGATTGAAATGAATACAAAGATAATATCTGATTATTCAGGAATGACTACATAATTTAGAGATTATTAATATTATTAATATTTATTTCCCTTCTCATCCAACTACTTTTATCACTGATAAACTATTTAACATACGCTGATAAGCAGCTTGATTTAAATTCCACATATATAACACACTGTAGGCCCTCAATACAAGAAATGCAAGTTAGTATTTAAAAACTAGATTACTTGTTTTTTATAAAAGGATAGAACTTGGGAATAGCCAGACTGAAGAAATGCATACCACAAGGTATGGGGCAAAGGTATGAGGCTTCTCTGGCTCTCTCCAATTGCACCACTCTCCCCAAATCTCCTTATGTTCTCCAACCCAGAATCTCCAATTTTGCTCTTTTTTGATAGCTCAATGAAGAAATTTTTGCTACAAACAGTTTATATTTTAAATTTGTATTTATGGTTACATTATGTCCTATTTCATTATCAGGATAACTGTAGATCTGGGCTTAGTAGCAGAAGTTCTTGCTTATTGAACACTCATAAATCATGGTTTCTATCTCAAATGTATCTCCTATTCTCTACTTTCACTGTATTTTAGTTCAAGGATAATCATCTTTCATTTGGACACCTCAGGTGTCAATAATTTATCCTCTTTCCAATATTAGTCCCACATTATCACCAGTTTCTTTCTAAAACTCAATTATGAAAATACACACTATGTACAAGCCTTTAATAACTCCGTGTCATCCACAGAATTAAAGCCAAACTCTCTAGCATCAAAAGAACAATGTTCTTCATTATGGTACACCTATTACCCAGCACAGCTGGTGTTAAACAAAAGGTGAATAAATCAAGTGCGAGAGAGAGAAGGTCATTCTATGCTGAGTACTGAGAATCAATGTTTGAAACAGCAATATTTATATACAGCTTTGCCTCCATTTTCCATAAAACTGGACTAACTCTAGGAAATCTGATGTAGATGCTGACACTACTCCTGCTTTGGCAGTTTAAAATTTTTTCCAGTGAAAACAAACAGCACAGGTCCTGGCTCCTTCATACATAATCGAGCCCTATCTACTATCACCTGAACTCAACGATTTCTGTTTTAAAGTTTTCCTCAGAAATGCTAAAGCTACATAATCCATTCAACTGATTTATGAAATTACTGTATCTGAAGCAGAAGAGAAAAAGTTCCTGTCTTTTCCATAGGAACAGAAAGCAGGCAAGTGCTGAATATTAACATTAAAGTAAGGATTGGAGAATGGGGAAGAAACTAAGTACAAAAATTCCAAGATCTATATATACACACACATCAAAATTAAATTTTCCTCCCAAATTATCTATAAAACTAGCAGATTAGTTTATATTTTGGAAAGTCATATTTAAAATAATACATCATATGGTATGGATGAATGTAAACCCATCAAGAAGTCTACTAAAGCTGAAATTGTAATACTTTTGTTTTATGTTCCTTTCAAATATACTAAGTTCTGTGATTTCAAAGAGTAGTAAAGAGCAGAAATAGAACATAATTCCAAATCTATATCTTTGGAAGTAACAAAATCCCAAAGGAACACTACATTTTTTTAAAATGTAAGAATGACTAACTTCACAAGATTCTGAAATGCAAAACCATCTGTCCATTGTTCAGTAAATGAAGCACCATGTCTAACTGTTGTGAAGTGCCCAAGGCGTAATCGGTCTTGCATACTCTTCTCTCGGCTTGACAGTTTTTCTTGTGTACTCTGAAAAAAAAGGAGGAAGAATAATCAATTTTATTCATTTAAATTTAAAACTGTACAAGGTGGAAAGAGCCAACAGAATGAAAAGGAAAATTCACTGAACTTTTAACTTACCTTTTCAATAAGCAGCTTCTTGCTCATTGATATGCACTTATTTAATCGTTCTTTGTATTTTTCAAGTAACTTTTGTTGTTCATCTATTTGCCGTCTGAGATCACAGTTAGCCTATAACATAAGTAAAAAATAGAAAAGGTCTAGAATTTGTGTATATGAGACACTTAGGAGTATTCCTTACATTCTGAGGAAACTACATAAATAGGATCAATAAGTAATTAAGTAGGATACTAAAAAATTTTTTTAATCATCTACTAATCATGGGATAGTACTGTTGAAAGCTGCATAATTGTACAGTGGAATGTACATGGAATTTGTATCCATACTCCAAGGGATCAAATCCACTCCTTAAGATATGTAACCTTAGCTAAATTAAGTCAGTTATCTGAACATTAACTTATTTTTATTTTGTATTTCTAGAATAGGGGCAATACCATTTACCTCACTTAGTTAAAAGTAACCAAGTATATAAAGTGTCTAACACTTAAAAATGAATGTGAGTTCTCTTTCATCTTTTGTAACTGATACGTTTTATCTCCATTAAACTTGTAGATGGCACTATAAATGCCTACCCAAAAGCTAACTACTTCCACCATCTTTCTTGGCAACAAGATATCAATTTTGCTGACTTTGTAGGAAGCTGTATTGCTCAGGAAAGAGGCCTTTCTCTAAACTCAGGAGATGAGTTGGGTTACTCCAGTACAGTGACAAAAGAATAACCTGGATACAAACTGTTGAGACACACTCCCAGAGGAGTTTCTGTGTATAGTAGGTCTGGGGTAGGGTCCTAAAATTTCTTTCTTTTTAAAAGATTTTATTTACTTATTGACAGAGAGAGAAAGAGCACAAGCAGGGGGTGCAGCAGAAGGAGAGGGAGTTGCAGGCTCTCTACTGAGTAGGGAACCTGATAAGAGTGTCTTGATCCCAGGACCCAGGGATCATGACCTGAGCTGAAAGCAGATGCTTAACCAACTTAGCTACCCAAGCACCTCTGAAAATTTATTTCTAATGAATTCATCAGTAATGCTGATGCTTCTGGTCTGGGAATCATACTTTGAGAACCATAGGTTGATGCCAATCATGGTAAAAGCCAAAAGATCATGGCATAATATATTGAAAATGCTAGGAGAAAATAGCTGCCAGTCTAAAATTATGTAATTAAGTCAAAGTGTTTTACAAGGAAAAGGGTAAAATAAAGAGACTCTCAGAGGAACATAGATGGAATTTAGCACCAATAAAACCTCTTCATTAGATACAATTCAAACAAACTCGAAGAAACTAAACTGTCTGTATGCCTTTAAAACCAGAGGATATTTCTTCAATCGCAAATCAAGATTTAATATAAAGCCACAGCAATTATGATGACCCAAATCTATTTCCCCTTTCTTCATTAAGTAATGAAAACCAACATTTTTATTCTGGATTGATAAATATCTAACTAAACTATCCTAACAGTGACTCTAATAAATATTTTGTACCTTGATATGGCCTTTAAGATGGAAGTCATACACTAATGATACAGGAGCAAAAACACTAAAGGAGCAAAGATTCCATATGATGCTATGAAGGCATCACACCTGGGTTGCTCAGTTCTGTTCTTCTCAAAAATACTGTATTTCACTTAAAGTATTGTTTATGTTCTCTATTCCTAACAGACAATTGCTAAATGATTAACAACAACAACAACAACAACAACAACAACAAAGGTGCTATGGTACCAGTATAGGAATACACAAATAGAACATAGGACAAAGCAGAAAATATAGAAAAGATCTACTTGTATATAGAACCAAGATTATATGATAGAATTGGGAGAAAAGAGTGGACTAGGCAACTGATTATTTGTATAGAAAGAAATTAAAAAGGAACTCTATCTCACACCATACCCCAAAACACTTCCAATGAGATTAACAACTTACACTGAAAAATGAGGCTATAAAAGTTTTTAAAAATATAGAGGAACATCTTTATGACCTTAGGAATTAAGAAAATTAGTTCTTTCAGTATAACTCTGATAATAATTTGGTACAAAGTACAAACAAAAAAGATATTTAATCATATTAAAATTTTAAATGCATCTAATCATCAAAAAGCAGCATGGAGAAATAAAGAGGCAATCTGTCACTGGGAGAAAATCTGTATATAGGAACAACAAAAAACTGACATCAAAACAAAACAAAACAACAAAAGACAGTAACCCGTTAAGAAAAATCAGCAAAAACATGATCAGTTATTTCGCAGAAGAAACACAGTTAATAAATATTTTAAAAGATGCTAGAAAATAGAGAACAAAAAAAATAGAGAACATAATAAAAGATACTTTGTTATATTCATCAAATTGGCCAAAAAATTTATTATACCTGATTATAATGAGCCTTAGCAAAGATAATGAGCATCAAGATTATTTCTTGCCTACTGCTGGTAGGAGTGTAAATTAATCCAACTGCTTTGGGGAAATTTTGGCGTTATAAAGCAAAATTGAAGATGTGCATGTCATGTATTCTGGCCAGATCTCTCTCACAGCATGTAACATACATAAGACAAATTTTTCCACATTTGCCCTAGAAGACATGCCCAATAATGTTCTTAGCAGAACTGTTCATATTAGCAAAAAGTAGAGACAGAATGTTCACTAAGAGCAGAAAAAAATGTATTATGGTATATTCATATAATGCCTTACTATATAGCATGAAATGAACAAAGTACATGACATTCCACATATAATAGTTAGTGAAAACAAGTAGGGCAAAAGGGTAAAGTTCAAAAATAAACTGAAATATGTTAAGAATGTATAGATACATATGTGATAAAGCCATAATAATAAGGCATAATGAATACAAAACTTAGAACAGTAATTAATGGTAAAAGAATGTGAGAGAGTAACTGGGATAGGATCAGGAAAGGCAAGCTCGATGTTTCAAAGGTATCAGTAACTGGTAGGATCACAGATGAGATACTAGTTTTACTGAATTTCTATACCAATACTTCTCAAGGCTGGCTTAAATTATAATTATTTGGAGGAGCTTTGTTTTTTCTTGGAGGAGATTTTAAATCCTGGGGATCTCTGGGTGGCTCAGAGGTTTAGCACCTGCTTCAGCCCAGGGCGTGATCCTGGAGTCCCGGGATCGAGTCCCACATTGGGCTTCCTGCACGGAGCCTGATTCTCCCTCTGCCTGTGTCTCTGCCTCTCTCTCTGTCTCATGAATAAATAAAATCTTTAAAAAATAAAAAACAAAACTACCAACGCCCAAGCCCCACATCACATCAATTTAATCAGAATCCCCCAGAGTGGAGTTTATGAGCAGGTACCTTTATTTATTTTTTTAATATTTTTATTTATTTATTTATTTATGATAGTCATAGAGAGAGAGAGAGAGAGAGAGAGAGAGAGGGGGGCAGAGACAGAGGCAGAGGGAGAAGCAGGCTCCATGCACAGGGAGCCCGACGTGGGATTCGATCCCGGATCTCCAGGATCGCGCCCTGGGCCAAAGGCAGGCGCCAAACCGCTGCGCCACCCAGGGATCCCGAGCAGGTACCTTTATAAAGTGCTTTCTAACCTTCCCATTTGGTGATTCTTATAAGCAGCAAGGGGCGAGAACCACTGCTTCATACCTTACAGTGTAAGTACACTTTTTGATGTGTCTTTTTATAAAGTTTCCATTAAAAATCTCACAGGATTGCAGTAGTTACTTCATCTTGTATAATATAAAATGTCAGGTTTATAACAAAATCAATTACCTTTAAAACTAACATAAAATGGCCATCTGACTTATAATAGTTGATCAAATAAAAATAAATTTTATAAACTTCCCTCTATTTCTCCAACTTTTCTCAATTCACCTTTATCTGTTTACTTAAGACTTACTCATATATTTGAGAGAGAGCGAGAGAGAACATAGGTGGGAGGGGCGGAGGGAGAGGGAGAGAGAAGCTCAAGCAGTCTCTGCTCTGAGCCCAACGTGGGGCTCAATTTCATGACTTCAGCTGAGACCACAACCTGAGCTGAAACCAAGAGTCAGATACTCAACAGACTGTACCACCCAGGTGCCCCTCTCAATTCACATTTAAAGAGCTAATAATTTTCACTTTAAAATAGTGATTTTCATGTACATAAAACTACCAGGAAAAGCTTATTTTTTTTCCAGCTAAATAATTTTTTACAGTTCTAAGTATTCCTCAAATTTTGTAACTGCCAAATAATTTACTCAATTTTTTCCCCTCCATGTCTTCCTACTTACCCTGAGCAAGTCATCTATACGACCTTCCTTCTTTTCCAGGTCCTGGTTTTTATTACTTTCTAATGCTGCTAATTTCAGCATTGTGAGATCAGTCTAAATGAAAGAAAGCGATTTTATTATCTCCATTAAACATATTATTACATGCAAACATAAAACTAGATCTTAGTGCTTCTAAAAACAAAGAAAACACGTGAGTTTGTGTATGTAAAAGTTATCCCAGAAAGTCTTAATATAATTTTAAGTTTTAATATCTTCAGAGGTATAAATTCTACAATCTTACAAAGAAACATTTAAAAGACTGATTACTAATATTTTAGAGTATTATTATGTTCTTCATTAAAATTCAGTATAACCACAGCTTTGTGCTATCAACTCTAGCTGATTTTTGAACACGGCAAAAACTTTCATGAGTTGTTCATTGACTGAAAGCAAGGTACCTGTAATCCTAGCCTAAAGATTATCCGAAGAAAGAATATTGTTGACGCATGTACAATAGCTTGGACATGACCTAACAGAAAAGTCTAACGGCAGTAAATTGGGGTAATAACAGTGGCTAAGCAAAAAGATCTATTCTTCCAATTTCTCTGGTCTGAGATAGTAAAATCCAAAAACTGTCACATGTAGAAAGTTAAAAAGAAAAACTTAGTACTCAAAATTCATAAAACCAAATAACCATTAAAGATATCTGATTTTCAAGTGATATTTAAGTGTATAGCAAACATGAATATACATAAATATAGATACTCAAAATGAACTGCTTTAATGGTTACTTATGACAAATGTAATAGGTTTTAGGAAGACATTGTTTATATGGTATGTTCAAAAATAATCAAAACTGACATGTCATGCTTGTTCTGTTTATTTAATATGCATAGAACATCTACATATTTAATCTGCATGTAAAAAAGGACAAGCTGATAGTTAATTACATGTTTCAATTTCTTACCCCCCACAAACTGTTTTTTTGTTTAGTAATTAGCTTTCTTGATGTCTTTATAACTATGTCTAAAACAAAGAGAAGACATCTTAGTTATTTCTATTAAGTTTCTTAGAAGTCATACAAAGAAATTTTAATTACTATTTACCTGAGTAATTTTAAAGGATAACTGCTTTGGTTGTATAATAGGGTGGTCCCCAAAAGCTAATGCAGTAGGAGAAGGGCTATTCGGTCGAACCTTAAAAAAAGATTAAAATTTTTTCATTAGGAGGAAAAAATATAGGCTTTTGTCTCAGCAACAACTAATTAACATCTCTTAAGTTTTTATCAGGATAATAACTGAATTAAAACATAATTGATTGTTTAAAATTTTTAATCATTTATTCAACAAGCATTCATTTTTAGACTACCCTCCCTTACAGAGGCACAGAGAAAGAAAGCTTACATTCTAGAACCATAAAAAACATTTTCATGTTTTCAGTCTGTTAACTATAACAAGGCAAAATATATTATTTCAAAACAAAAATAGTATACAGACGATGATGTTTCAAAAAGTAAAACTGAAAAGATCTTAATATAGAACTTAGTACCAACACACCCATGTATAGTATAATATCAATTTACTGATGAGTTTCATGGCTTATCTAGATACTAGTTTCAAAACACATCATTGAAAATAGATTATATCATTGTATCAATGCCATCACTGTAACTCAAAATTACTGTGGAGTCTGACGCCTTATTTTGGATATGGCAATATCATGTACCCAAGGTACAAAATAATTAAGACACAACTAAGTATATGTCTACAGGCAAGGAACAGAAGGGGTCACTATAAGTAAAAAAACAAAGGTACCTGAAAAAATAAGAGAGACTGATTTAAAAAAAAAAAAAAAAACCTGGAGGACACCTGGGTGGCTCAGTGGTTGAGTGCCTTGGGCCCAGGGTGTGATCCTGGAGTCCTGGGATGGAGTCCCACATCAGGCTCCCTGCATGGAGCCTACTTCTCTGTCTGTGTCTCTGCCTCTCTGTGTCTCTCATGAATAAATAAAGAAAATTAAACAAAAACAAAACAAAAAGAAAGAAAAGAAATTGGAAATCATAATTGAATATGGACTAATATAAGGGTATTCATTTTAGTCCCATAAGCTCAACAGCATTCTTTTATAGGAACACTACTGCTTAAAAAAAAGGGTGGGGGGGATTCCTGGGTGGCGCAGCAGTTTGGCGCCTGCCTTTGGCCCAGGGCGCGATCCTGGAGACCCGGGATCGAATCCCACGTCGGGCTCCCGGTGCATGGAGCCTGCTTCTCCCTCTGTGTCTCTGCCTCTCTCTCTCTCTCTCTCTCTCTGTGTGACTATCATAAATAAATAAAAATTAAAAAAAAAAAAAAAAAAAAAAGAGGAACACTACTGCTTGGATATAATTAATTCAGAAAATCTTTTTTTTTTTAAGATTTTTATTTATTTACTCATAAGAGACATAGAGAGAAAGAGAGGCAGATACACAGGCAGAGGGAGAAACAGGCTCCATGCAGGAAGCCCAATATGGGACTCAATCCCAGGACCGGGATCACATCCTGAGTCAAAGGCAGATGCTCAACCGCTGAGCCACCCAGGCGTCCCGGATTCAGAAAATATTTAACTTAAGGATCTCACTTGAAGAAATAAAGCTCTAACAGCATCAGATCATTAAAAGAATTTAACTTACCTCACAGAATGGTTTTCTAAAAATATAAATACAAATAAATATATATACAGAAGTTCTCAATGAAAAGTTATTCACTATACATATACACATAGGTTCAGCAGACAGAAGTCTATACATGTAAGAACTTACAGATGAGGAAGGAGTGGAATGTGAATGTGAATTTTGAGGAGAACGGATAGCAGGAGGTATGCCTCTTACTGGACTTGAGCCATTCCCACCTTGGTACTGAGACAAAAAAAGGAAACATCACTCTTTAATAGGTCTAGTTAGATGTTATTTTTGACATGACATTAAGAATTAATTTAAATATCTCTTCTTTTAAATTCGGTAGTGATTTAAATGGGTCAAGAAAAAGCAAAACTAAGGTCAGTTACAGTGAAGTCCTAAAAGACTAGAATACTGATCACAGGAATGTGAAAAGACTATGTTTAGTAAAGACCCTTATTTCTTGACTATAATTTGTTATTGTGGTAGACTCAAGATAAATAAATGCCCCCCAAACAATGAACATATATTAATAAATAAATACATTTTTCCTTTAAATTTTAACACTGTAGTGCTCACTTCAGCAGCACATATACTAAATTTTAACACTGTTCCTTTATAAATGTTTGAACCAGTATAATCCCGAATACTCCCAAATTAATATATTTAGAAGTAGATATTAGTGAATAAACAATCTTAAAATAGAAATCATTCTCAAGATGTTAAGAATTCGAATGTCTGTAGTACTATATAAAAAATTACATAGTCAAGTACCTTCCCTTTAATAGCACAAAATCTTATAAAAATCAATCCTTCCATACACAAAATGCATAACGGTTGCATGACTTAGGTGCATAAGAGAAGCTACTGAATGTATTCCAGAGCTCAAATTTCTCATGTTTTTCTACCAAGAATGAGAGGAGAAAATAATTCACTGCTACTGGCTTCCTCTCAGGTTATTAGGAGAAGAAAAGGGATAGGTATCTTAGTGTATCTTTCTGTAATATAAGGACTTTGTCTAATTTTTTAAAAATCTGCAGTGCCTATTATAACTCATGACACATGAGGACCATTCAAGAGACTTAAGATTTGTTTATTTGAATTGATCCAACCTTTGGCAAAGATTGTTAATTGATATGCACACTGAGGGACTGACAACTAGAAAGCACTAGGTCAGCAACACAAGATCATGGTTAGCAACAGTTTTACCACAGATTCTGTAAACTTAATTAAGAAAAACAATGGATGGTAAAAAAATTTTTTTAATGCGGCCCTTCCCCTAATTGGCAAATTCTGCTCTCACACTCAAGTAAATATGTTTTTTCAACCCAACAGATATGTTTGTTGTTTTAACAATCATTTTAACATTCTATAATGTAAAACTGGTAGCCAAAAGTATTTCTGTGTAGAAGTAAGGAAATATTCTAGATGGGTTAAGAATCTACATTTACCATTATTGATTATTTTCAGGGGCTTTTAGATTCACACTTCTATCATTATTTAATCTCTATCTACAGGGCTCAAATGTTGCAATGGCGCTATCATAAAGGCTGCACTGACAGTAGAAACAATTCTAAACTAGAGGCTATTAGACTTTAACTTCTCTTCTTGCTCTTCCTTTTTTTTTAAAAAAAGATTTATTTATTTGAGAGAGAGAGAGAGAGAGAGAGAGAGAGAACATGCACATGCACACTTGTACACAGGGGAGAGGGACAGAAGGAGAAGGAGAGAATCTTAAGCAGACTCCATGCTGAGTGGGGAGCCCTACTTGGCAGCTGGATCCCACAACCCTAAGAGATCATGACCTGAACCAAAACCAAGAGTCAGTCAGACACTCAACCAACTGTACCACCCAGGCACCCCTTTTTGCTTTACCATATAGAATTTGACTTTAAATAGTCAACTTTACATCTCTGGTCCTCAGTTTTCTCCTCTGTAATACAGAAACACTGTATTCTGTATACCTACTGTACCTATCCTCTGGGTTGTTATAAGCAAATATATAAGGAAAATTATATTATATTCCATACCAATGTAAAAGTAAATTTTAAGTTTCTAGGAAGATAGGACATTACAAAGTACTGAAGCTCTGCTCTCTAAATCAAGTAGATAATCAAAAGTTGACCTTGTGCTTCAAAGAAATTATTTCAGCCCACAGCAAAATTATATTAAGAACTGGAGATATTTGTTAATATACTTACTTCAAAATAGTCACTAATTTTATGGCCACGTCCGCCAATACTTTTTCCTAAAATATAAAAGTAAAAATTTTTTACAGATTTAAAGTTAGTCATAACTACTTATCGCATTACATCAGAAAAACTGTGTCAAATTTAATTTTCCGAATACACATAAAAATCATCTGTTTAAAAAAAAGATCATATTTTAGTTGGGTAAGATGGACACTGAAAGAATTATACTAAAAGCCCTCAGAGGGTAAGATGTCAATTTCAGAAATCCAAAAATCAAATGACACTTCAATAGAAACACGTCAATTTTTAAAGTCCCGATTACTAGAGAACCAAATAAATGAATCACATTAAAGGATCTTGTTTTTAAAATTACATTATTCATATTGCTTAATGGCTACTACTTCCATAAAAGCAAATCAATGAATAAAAAAAAAGACAAGTGGCAACTGTGTAACTGACAAACCAATTCATACCCGCAAATAAAGCTTTAACACAAAACCATACAAACTGACAATAACATGCTGTAACATGAATGTTATTTTGTTAAATGTTTTAATTTTCTAAAAAAGTATTCCCAGATTAACAGGATGTTTTTTTAATAAACTAGATTTTAAATATTGCTCTTATACCTTATTGAGAAGTGGTCTAAATCATTATATATCACAGCTCTTTATTTCTTTATTTTTAAAAGATTTTATTTACTTATTCATGAGAGACACAGAGAGAGAGGCAGAGACATAGGCAGAGGGAGAAGCAGGCTCCCCATGAGGAGCCTGATGTGGGACTCAATCCTGGGACCTTGGGATCACGCCCTAAGCAGAAGGCAGATACTCAACCACTGAGCCACCAAGATGTCCCTCACAGTTCTTTAATAAAAAGTTTTGCTCTAACACAGACTCCTTATCAGTTATATAAATATTGAATTAAGAAGGTGCTAAGAGGGCAGCCCCGGTGGCGCAGCGGTTTAGCGCCGCCTGCAGCCCAGGGCGTGATCTGGAGACCCTGGATCGAGTCCCACGTTGGGCTCCCTGCATGGAGCCTGCTTCTCCCTCTGCCTGTGTCTCTGCCTCTCTCTCTCTCTCTGCATCTCTATGAATAAATAAGTAAAATCTTAAAAAAAAAAAAAGAAGGTGCTAGGAAATACAGCATCAGAGACACTTTTCTGAATGAGAGGCAACCACTCTTCAATGGAATGATAAAAAATACATGATTTCTTCAATACGAAGAAAAACGATGATACCATCAAGTCAAAAGCTTTGGATGATATAAACACAGACACTTATCAATTCAATACTGACTTATATTCATTTATTAATTTATTTTAGTCAACAAATATCTGAGTGTCTACTATGTGCCAGGCATTATTGAGATACACCAAGATTATATTTAGGAGTTCAAGAACTTTAAATTCTTTTATAGAAAAATTAAATACTCAAGACTATGAATGGTACCTAGAAAGTACAAACAATAGTTTTGTATAGACTTACTTAGAGGTCAGAAAAAGACTGTAAACATTTTACAAGCATACTTTGTTTTGCTGAACTTCACTGATACCATGCTTTTTCTTTTTTTAAACACAATTTGAAGGTGTGTAGCAACCTTGCATTGAGCAAGTCTATAGGCAGCACTTTTCCAATAGATAACATTTGTTCACTTCATGTCTGTGTCACATTTCAGTAATTCTCAAAATATTTCAATTTTTTTCAACATATTTGTTATGGCAATTTTTTATCTGTGCTTATAAATCACTGAAAACTCATGGCAGCATTTTTAAGTAATTTTAAAAATTAAAGTATGTATGATTTTTTTTAGACAATGCTATTGCATACAATAGACTAAACATACTTTTATATGCATTTGAAAACAAAAAAATTCATTTGACTCTATTTGCTTTATTGTGTTGGTCTGGAACCAAACCTATAGTCTCTCTAAGGTATGTCTGTATTCCCAAGGAATTTTCCTTCCACTTATAACAACTTACCTGCAGATTCTGAAGGTGCTATCCTTTAATTTTTGGTTGCCTATTCAGAAGGTATGTCCCTCTTTGTCCCTAACTGAACCCAAACGTGGCTCTGTTAACAACTCCCTTCCTGCCCCCCGCTACACAGCATATGTACTATCAAGGGAAGCTGACTATCTGGCCTCTATCCTAGTTCTCCTCCCCTTCTGATCAGAAATTCAATTTTGGGGATCCCTGGGTGGCTCAGCGGTTTAGCACCCACCTTCAGCCCAGGGCGTGATCCTGGAGACCCAGGATCGAGTCCCACATCGGGCCCCCAGCATGGAGCCTGCTTCTCTCTCTGCCTGTGTCTCTGCCTCTCTCTCTCTCTCTTTCTGTCTCTCATGAATAAGTAAATAAAATCTTTAAAAAATAAAATAAAATAAAAAAAGAAATTCAATTTTGTTCAGGTATCATCCCTTCTCCATAAAGCCTCCATTTCTAACAGGGACTTTATCCACCTTCCATTTTAGAGATGGACCTGGTTTTTGTAAGGGCCATAGTATGTCTGCTGGACATAACTGGATATGGAATGGACTAATGATTACAGGAGAGGTTTGCTCTGGACTTGAAGAAAGAGGGGGGAAAACACAGAAAGCCAACCTCTCTCTAAAGCAAATACGTGTGAAAACTTAAACAAGTAAATCCAATCAAAAATGGCAACCATTCTAAAATCATAAGAAAATCAGACAATTCTTAGGGTTAACAGACCATAAAGAAATAAACATGGATTCTAAAACATAGCTTGAAGTCCTACCTTAATTTGGGATCTGCTATTAAGTGAGTTTTTAAATCTAACATTGAAACTATGATAATATAACTTTACTCTAAATAAAGCTCCAAGTCCATTAACCACAACCTGGTGGAACTACACTAAGACCAATAATGAGGGGATCCCTGGGTGGTGCAGCGGTTTAGCACCTGCCTTTGGCTCAGGGCGCGATCCTGGAGACCCGGGATCGAATCCACGTCAGGTTCCCGGTGCATGGAGCCTGCTTCTCCCTCTGCCTATGTCTCTGCCTCTCTCTCTCTCTAACTATCATAAATAAATAAAAATTAAAAAAAAAAAAAGACCAATAATGAGCTTAGAGAAAACAAAGATACAAAGTACCACACATTTATAGAAAGATGGGAGAATAATGTAACTTCTTCTTTCTACACAAATAGTTGCTACAAATACATTCCTTGATGCCAGTGCCCATGTAAGTACAAGTGAGGCTTAGGTTCACGGCCCCAGTCCTTATAGCTAATGAGTGGCTCCAAAACATGTAATCATTGTATAAAGTCATTATACAGGACGTAAGAATGAATTCATGGTCTTTTTTTTTTTTTTTTTAAGATTTTATTTATTTATTTATGAGAGACACAGAGAGAGAGAGAGGCAGAGACACAGGTAGAGGGAGAAGCAGGCTCCACCCAGGGAGCCCCACATGGGACTCGATCCTGGGTCTCCAGGATCACGCTCCGGGCCGAAGGCAGGGCCAAAGGCGGCGCTAAACCGCTGCGCCACCCGGGCTGCCCGAATTCATGGTCTTTAATTTTGAGTGGGCAAATTAAATGGCAATACTATTTTGTTGTCCATTGTAAGAGTTTTGTAAATGATTTGAAAATGATCTTCTTATCCTGTATCACAAAGGGTAGGTATGCAAGAAAGAATGAATGAAGCACATGTATAGAAAGAAAAAGATGGTGCTTTAATAAAAGTCTCTCAATCATTTTTATAGTCTTTTTCTTTTTCAAATAAATAAGAAAAAGAAATAAGAAAACTTTGGGTACTTGCACTTTAAGGCGACACCTAAAGTTCTTATTCAAAGACAAGAAGCTATTTCAATACTATAATTCAGATAAAGAAAGAAAAATGAAAGATGTAAGGTAATTGCCAGGTTTGGACATGACACTTGCCTTTCTATTCTCAAATTAAAAAAATAAGGGAAATGTCAGAAAGCCTAAAAACAGTAAGCACACACTACCTATGGTACACAACAGATTTCAATTTCATATTATTTCTTATAGGAAGTACATTTCTAAAATATTAATGCATTAATTTATAACAGCAATAAAAATTATAAAAATATAGTATTACTTTTATAGTTGAGCTATTCACTGATTTAAAATCAGAATAATTAATTATAAATGCTTATTTGGCTTTGAAAGATTCTACTTCACTTACCCTGACTACTTTCATTCTGGTTTTCTGCTTTTCTCTTTCTTCCTCTGGATGAGTCCGATTGTTTCTTCTCTGGTGTCTACAGAAAGCAAGTTAACAGAACTTAAAATTACAGTTTTTACATACACAATTATTATAGTCAGCATAAAAGTTTTTATTTTCGAAGTAACTATTTTGTTCAACAGTGCTCATGAGATGTAAAGTTACTGCATACAATTTTTTAAAAGATAAAATTTCCTATTATATAAATTTAAAATATTCAAAGTATAGAAGTCCTTGTACACATTACTTAAAATTCACATTTACAGAACTTGGGTTGAAATGGATGAAAAATTTGAGAGTAAGCTGTCTTTTAAAGACATCCCTCAGATTCTTAACTGGATTGGGCAAAAGGCAAGAGAGACAAGTAAAGAAAAAAACCCTACATTTTTCCTATTAGTATTCTTTATTCACACATATTTAATCTATAAAAGTAAACGGATGAAAAAAAAAAAGAACTCAAACCCCAGTATATATACAACCCCTACAATTATTACCTAACAGTTATAGCAAATTCATAGATTATGCTCTAAATCAGGGGGAAGCAAACTGTAGCCCAATGGCCAAACCTGGCTAGCCACCCATTTTTGTTTTTGCCCATTATCCAGGCATGACGTTTACATTTTTAAATAACTGAAAAACTTAATAATTAAAATACCGTGATACAAAAATTTTAAGAAATTCAAATTTCAGTGTGCATAAATAAAGTTTTCTTGGAACACAGCGACACTCATTCATTTATGTACTATACTATGGTTGCTTTCACAGTACAAAAGCAGAGTTAGTTTACAGAGAAACTATATGGTCCACCAAACCTAAAACATTTGGCCCTTTACAGAAAAAGTCTGCAGATCCCCCTATCCTAGATAATTCTTTGTTCTCAAATTGTTTTCATTAGGCTGAAATAACAAGTAATTTCTGTGGAGTCTGACAAACTGTTGTGCTTAGATAAAAATTAAAAATAAGAGCAAAAGCACAATGCAATGGCACAAAGCCCGCAAATTCTAGAAGCTTGGCAAGTATGTCTGGTACCAGAACAAAGAATGTTTGAATGAAACATCAAGGCAACTTAAAATAAATCTCTAAAGGCAATGCAGTCCCCAAACAAGGAAGGGAAATAATCCACATTTTGTTGTCTCTGAGTAGTCTATGATTAAACAGCATGAACGACAACACATTACCTAACTTGTGTTGAGCATCTATGACTCCTCTTCAGTATTATCACAGGGACTTTAAGTTCTCTCACATTTTGTCAACATAACAGATTCAGAGAGGATCAAGTGAATGTTCTAGTGTCTGAATTCTTCAACAACAGTTCTACCTTCTCCACAATTCACTTCCCATTTCCTTATGCCTAGCATAGTTATCACTTGATAAATAACTTATTCAACGTTACCAGGATTTAAATCAAATTCAGATCTGTATCTCTAAGGCCTAACTGCTCTTTTTTCTTCTATATGACAAGCTATGTGCCCTATGTCAAGAACTGAATGACTCACTATACAAAAATATTTCAAAATTGTATCAAGTGTGTAAATAAAATTCATCATGTCCAATAAACTGCCTATATGTTTTCACAACACAAACCAGAGATCTTGGGCAGCCTGGGTGGCTCAGCGGTTTAGCGCCACCTTCAGCCCAGGGCGTGATCCTGGAGACCAGGGATCGAGTTCCACGTCGGGCTCCCTGCATGGAGCCTGCTTCTTCCTATGTCTGTGTCTCTGCCTCTCTCTCTCTCTCTCTCATAAATAAATAAATAAACAAACAAACAAATAAAATCTTTAAAAAAACAAACAAACAAAAAACCAAAAACCAGAGATCTTAAAGAAATCTGCCCCAACTGGCAATCTACTCAGGAGGTGATGTACCAGCAATTTAGGGTAAATAGTTTATTGGTTTAGTTATCAGACTCAGATAAACAATAACCAATCTTCAAGTTTTTTAAAAATAAAAATAACACCAAATTAAAAATTCTTTTTTTTTTTAATTTTTATTTATTTATGATAGTCACACACAGATAGAGAGAGAGAGGCAGAGACACAGGCAGAGGGAGAAGCAGGCTCCATGCACCGGGAGCCCGACGTGGGATTCGATCCCGGGTCTCCAGGATCGCGCCCTGGGCCAAAGGCAGGCGCCAAACCGCTGCGCCACCCAGGGATCCCTTTTTTTTTTTTTTTTTTTTTAATTTTTACAAATTAAAAATTCTAAGTTAACATTTTTATAAAGAACCTTAAAATCTATCTTAAAACAAAAGAGGATTTCTAAATAATATTCATATTCTCCCCCAAATTAATTTATGTCCCCAAATTAATTTATGTAAAAAAAATCTGAGATCAAGAAAATGTGGTTTTTCAAAAACAGTTTACTGTTGTACTAATTTTTAAGCACGGCAGGCTCGCTCCCATTTGAATTCTATCTTGAATCTTGACTAGCTACTTTTGAAGAAACAACAACAAAAATAATCACAAAGAATAAAACAATTCTGAAACTTATACTGGAAACATTTTCTATCTATATGGTTCCATATCATTTTCTAAAATATTCCATGGAACCCTGGATCAGTTAGGTTGAGAGGCTACATTTTAAATGTAGAGACAGCAGGATGGTTCAATTGGGGTGAACACAGATTTATTTACCACAAAGCTCCTAAATGCTAACATTCACTGGCTATCTCAGAAAAAAAGAATGGGATGGAAAGTTACAGTATTAAAAAAAGGGGGGGGGGGGGTTACAGTATATGCAGAAATTCTCAAAACTTATTTTGAATAACATTCATTAAACACTTCACTGGATATGTATTTGAAGATATTTAAGGTCTTTTAAAAATTTTTTTAAAGACCTATAGATTACTTAGTAAAAACTTTGAGGAAAATTTCCCTACCTAAATTTTAAATTTAATGGAATGGGAAAGTGGGACAGTCCTTTGAGGGAAATGTCATTTTGTTAAAAACAATGATTCCTAACTCTGAGAAATGAACAAGGGGTAGTGGAAGGGAAGGTGGGCAGGGGGTTGGGGTGACTGGGTGACAGGCACGGAGAGGGGCACTTGACAGGATGAGCACTGGGTGATATGCTATATGTTGGCAAACTGAACTCCAATAAAAAAAAAAAAGAACTTGGATGCAACAACAATTAAAAAGGAATGCTTTCTGTTCTTGGTTGAAAAAAAAAACAATGAATGAAGAAACACCCAAATGCATAATTATTACAGTTTTAAAAACCCAAAAAGGCAACAGATTTACCTTATTTCAATCAGAGAAGAATTTGAGGAAGGAGGGAGAAAAAATGATGACAGTGCTAAAATCAATTTTAAGAACATAATGTATGACTAATATGGGTAAAGAAGTTGGAAACAGGTAATAAAAAACTGAAAAGCTGAACAAAATAAAAAACGAAAAAGGGAAACATATAACAAAATTCACCTATAAATGCTTCCATTATGAACACACCACCATATTTTCTCCTGTCCTATAAACCCTAATCTTTTCTCACCAATGTCCTAGTATGATCACCTCATTCCTCACTCTCATATTATTTTGGACTTGTTCTGTCAGCCCAAAAGAACCAGAATTTCTTTAAGAAGCAAGCACATGGGTCTCTGAAGAAGCACAGACTAAGAATCAAACTCTGGGTCCATTATTTACCATAATTCTCAGTATGTTATTTAACTCAAGACTCAAATTTTCTCATCAATTTTTTTTAGTAATCTCGAATTCATGACCCTGAGGTCAAAAGTCGCATGCTCTACCGACTGAGCCAGCCACGCACCCTATTCTCATCTATTTTAAATGCGTAATACAGGATACAGGATTGTGAGAATTAAACAAGAAACACAGTACACATCTGGAACAGATGTATACCCTCTATATGTCAGTAAGCACCCAATAAATTTTCTTATCTGAATGGCTATCCTATTATTCCAAATTTCTGTGTATTTCAAAACTTCAATTTTTTTTCCTATTTCAAAACCTCAATCATGTATCACCCGTTAAATGATTAGCAGTTTCTGCCCTAAAGCTTCCAAATAACTTGCAGGGCATGTAAAATAAGCAATGTTTCTTCTTTAAGATCCCGTTTAACTCTCTCCTCAATTACCAGCCACAGAACCAGAGTGTAGAACCTATTATATCACTAACCTCAGGAAAGTGTGCATTAAGTAGTTTTCTTTTGGATTTAAATTTAAATCTCAACAATACCTATATTAAAACAAAAATTCTCAGCGAAGGCTACTGCTAATAATTCTCCTGAATCACTCTTTCGATACGGATTTAAGAATTTAGAACCTTGGGGATTTAGGATATGCAGAAATGTACCAAGTATTTATCTCTAAAATGGTTCATCAGTTAAAAAAAAAAAAATTCAGAATGCTATCTACAATTTTCAAACTGTACTCCAGAGATACCTTAAAGAAAAGGAGGTTGTGCCTCAAATGATGTTACAGAGGAGGGAAAGGGAAGGAGCAGGTGGCTGAGTTAAAGCTCTAGCCTATCAGAGACACATTCCATCCCACCTCCACCTCTCTGCTTGCAAACACAGCATCCATCATTTTACAACACTGAAGTTTCATATTAGACTTACTTTGGAGAAAGGGTTCTACAGCTTAAAAAAGATTTGAAAAGTTACTAATCTTGATCAGTAATTCCAAAAAAATCCAAAAGACATCAATGAGGCTAGCTTTGGATTTGCACAAGGCATAAAAATTTGCGGATATTGTGCACTTCACAGAGAACATTTTCAAGTTTATAACTGCACTTGCTGATGCTGTCATTTCTTTCCTCTGTTTTTTTTCCTCAACTACTGCATTACAACTGACCTCAATAAGGAAGGCAAAATAAATATGGAAGGCAAAATAATATGATTTGACTTTTTTCTTAAAGATTTATTTATTTTAAAGAGAGAGAGAGAGAGAATGAAAATGCACGCAAGTGGAGGGAAGGCCAGATGGAGAGAATCTCAAGCAGATACCAGGCTATAAGCAGAGTCTGATTCGGGGCTCCACTTTATGACTTTGAGGCCTGAGCCAAGACCAAGAATTAGATGCTCAACCAACTGCAGCACGAAGATGCCCCTGATTTGGCTTTTTAAAAATTTTATTTATTTACTTATGAGAGACGGGGGCGGGGGGGGTGGGAGGTAGAGACACAGGCGGAGGGAGAAGCAGGCTCCATGGAGGGAGTCTGACCTGGGACTCGAGCTCAGGTCTCTAGGATCACGTCCTGGGCCAAAGGCGGTGCTAAACCACTGAGCCACCTGGGCTGCCCCCTGATTTGGCTTTTAAAGTAAAGATGGAATAATGACCACAATTATAAAAAGTCAAATAATTCTGACATAACAATGGAACAGTGGTTAGGAGAAAATGATGAAAGGAGAGGCTGGTACTATTTAAATCAATTTAGTTTTCTAAATGCTAATTTGTAATCATACCAAAATCTGAATGATTACTCTGACATTTAAATGTACCAAGATATATTAGTGAGAATTTCCATGGTATTTTCTAGCAGTTGAAACCTATGTTCAAAAAACAGGGCAGCCCCGGTGGCCCAGTGGTTTGGCACTGCCTTTGGCCCTGGATGTGATCCTGGAGACCCAGGATCGAGTCCCATGCCGGGCTCCCTGCATGGAGCCTGCTTCTCCCTCTGCCTGTGTCTCTGCCTCTCTCTCTCTCTCTGTCATATAAATAAATAAAAGTTTAAAAAAAAAAAAAAGACAAATCTAAAGTACTCAAGAGGTGATACTGATATAAATAAACTAATGCTTCTATTTTACTTAGAATTTAAGCCAGTGGTTATTAAAGTTTTCAAATCTAATATGGGATCTTGTTTTATCTGGCTCCTTATTTTTAAAATAAAAATGTGTTTCTTCAATGCAAATAAGACAAAATATAAGAAAACTACAATCTTAACACTGTCACAGGAGGGAGATAAATCACAGAAAGAGGGAGATTGTGGCATGAAAACAGATAACCACCTCTATCAGCCTTCAACTAGAGATATTTAAATTTTTTGGCACAAATGCTTTATAGGAAATTTTAACACTATGTGAAAAGATACCATTATAACATCACAAAAGAGGAGGAAGTGGATATTAAAATATATTCTTTACCTCTACCTTAAGTAGACTTCATCAGCCCTGACTGGATAACACAAAGTGAGATATCATCATCTATAAAAAAAATTACTACAGTTAATAGAAACAGATGTATTTAATCTCTACCTGTTAAATGAGAAAATACTTTAAGACAGAAAGAAAAGTAGGGTGCATGGGTGCTGCAGTTGGTTGAGCATCTAACTCTTGGTTAGTTGGCTCTGTCAGTTAAGCATCTGCCTTTGGCTCAGGTATGGTCCTGGGGTCCTGGGATTGATTCCACATCAGGCTCTCTGCTCAGTGGGGAGTCTGCTTCTCCCCCTTCCTCACCACCTCCCCCCTTGTGCTCTCTCAGTCTCAAATGAATGAAATTTTTAAGAAAAAAATAGAAAAGTTATTCTATTATTAAATAATATCCATACAAGATATTCAATCTTCAGTTTTGTTGGAATATGTTTTTTCCAACTGATTTATTTACCTAAAGACTGGTTTCAAAAATACAAGTCACTGGCTATTCCAACAATTCATAGAGTTACTCAGGTATCGAATTTAAGGTCACTGTACTTTGAACAAAAGGCATGACAAATTTTTTTGCCTGAAGCTGGTAATACCAATGTTCAATTTTATTCCATATTGCTTGGCAAAATTTGTTGAAATAGATGTAAGACAGGAAAATGCTGGAGAAATCTGTTACTTTAATGGCACATATCAAAACAGCACTGAACTAGAAAGGAAATCTGGAGCTTTATAAAAATAGTCAATGTAAAATAGATGTTCTATTCAAGAATATCAAATGTACATGATACTGTTTCTTCCAACCCTTGCTATAAAAATTTGGTTAGAATAATGCATTATAAGAAAACTACAATTCTATTGTAAAAATTTCCTTGCTGCTTTGCATCCAATTTACATTTAGATAAAACTATCATGAAATATGTACATCCTAATTCAAGGATGATTTTGAGCTGGCAGGACCTGAAATTCACAGTCTGTCTCTGCCCAAGAGTGAAAATTTTAATATGGAGAACTATTATTATCTGGAAATGTTTGCCTGAATCTTTGACACCTAAAAGAAGATCTTTATTATACTGCTGATTTCAATATCTAGTATAAAAAAAGTTTATGTATGCAACATTTTGGGATCCTATTATGAAATAAGAGCATTTCCTTATTGTTTGAAGTAAATCCAACCAACATATCAGCAATTTTGATTGTAGCCTACTTTCTGTTGTACTGCCTTTATTATTTAATAATATGTATTATCACAGATGGTGGAGGGCCAATAAGATAAATTTGGATAGCTATCCAACTAAAATATGTGCTATCTTACAGGTAACTTAAACTGTGCCATCTCACATCATTTTTAAAAGCCTGAAGGATTTTTATTCCCCTCACAAATAGACAATATCCACAAGCACATCAGCACCTAAAAGATCTATAATACAAATGCAATCTTACTCTCAGTTTTTAAGAACTACCTTTACTTGCCATACTCAGACTTCTCAAGCTCCTTTATTCTGAACCCATTTTAATTTGCATTCATGTATGTTTAAAGGAGCACACCAAGTTCTACAGAATTGATGAAGTGCAATCTTATTTGCCATTTTCTTACAATTTACAAAGCATAACTATTTCTTGGCATTTTCTCTTCTCTGGCTTTCCCTTAAAGGCTTTATTTATTGAATAATATAAACCAAAAATTAAAATAAAGTTGGACTTTCTCTCCTATTCATAAGATCTTTTAAGTGTTCAGATCTTCAATCAGAATAAAACAGCCATATAGAGCAACTGCTGTGGGAGGAAAAAGCAAATTTTTAAGATAACTTATTCTGGAAATGTTGGCATTTTGAGACTACTTACAATAGTAAAATTTAGAACAGTGATTTCACAACTTTTCTCCCGGTGTGACACTCATGATGGAGTAACATACTCCTGTATAATAATATCCCTATAGACTTTCCTTGAACATGAATCCCTAGATCCTTAAAACAATTTCTTTGGGATAGACACTTTTAAGTGCAAATATTGTGTCACAGAATAGGTACACTACACACTTTAAACATATCACCAAAGTGCATTTTCAAAGCCAGTATCAATCTACACTTTCACTGTGACAATGCCCACCAATCTTTAAATATCTATATGATGTTTTTTTAAAAAGCGGTATTCCATTATTATTCTCTATAGCAATACACTTATAACCCCCAAAAGTGAGTTGTTTTTTAAAAGAAATTGTTCTAACATTCAAATATTAGCTCTGATTCTCAATGTTACTATATATCATAACCACTTACAAAGCTTTGGTTTAAAGCTCATGCTCCCCGTTCCAAATTTAACCATCTCTGGAGAGAGGTCAAAGGAATCCTTACTTTTATAGAGCTCCAGGATGCCTCAGTGGCACAATCAGTTAAGCCGTCCAACTCTTAGTTTCAACTCAAGTCGTGATCTCATGGATAATGAGACTGAGCTCCAAGACAGGCTCCATATTCAGCAAGGAGTCTGCTTAAGACTCTCTCCCCCTCTCAATTAAATAAATCAATCTTAAAAAAAGAAAGAAAGAGCTCCAAAAGTGATGCATTATCAGGATTAGCTATAGTATATATATATATTTTTTTTAAGTCCTGCATATTCCACATCGGAAATTGCCTAAAATTAAGAAATTATTCTTGAGGCACCTAAGTGGCTCAGTCAGTTAAGCATCTGACCCCTGATTTCAGGTCAGGTCATGTTCTCAAGGGTCATGAGATAGAGCCCTGTGCTAGGCTCTGCACTTAGCAGGGAGTCTGTTTCAGATTCTCTCTCCTTCTGCCCCCTCCCCCAATCACATGTGGGCATGTGGGTGCTCCCTCCCTCTCAAATAAATCTTTAAAAAAAGAGAAATTATTAATAGAATCTTCTATTAAAAATTAAAGACCCAAATTGTGCCACATAGCAGAAAACTCATTAGGACGTAAGAAGTCCAATGGGTTGTCATGGTTACTTAGTTATTTTAGAAAATGAGGATTAATCATAATACTATGTTTTGCTGACATAAAAATACATCTAATATTTTTAAAACTCTACTATAGTATAACATACTGAAGCCAAATTTCTCAGTAATGTCAGCTTGTGCTGACTGCCCTTAAAATTCAGACTAAAAGCAGTATTTATCAGATAAAACATGTGTGAAAAGCTGTTAGTTCAGGCATATCTTGGATTGCCAAATTTGATGTTACTATAAATCATCTTAAATCTAAATATTTCCAAAAAGGAATACCATCTTTTTCAAAAGACTAGCTAGGATCATTTAATGAATTACATATTACCTTAGTTATGCAGAGAGAGTATAGACACAGTAGTTGAGAGCATCACTTTGAAACAAAATGGATACTGCAAAATTAGAATTTTGACTGTTAACTTACTATCTGTAGGCAAATTAGTTAACCTCTCTAAGTTGCTGTTTCCATACTTAGGAGATGTGAAACTTAAGAGTTGAAATCTAGCTCCCCAGGTAACATGCTTGAACTATTCTCTCTCCTTCATTAATGGGGTGGTTCTCAACCAGAGGATATTTGACAATACCTGGAGATAAATTATATATATACCTGGAGATATTTTCAGTAGCACAAGTTGGAAGGGAGGGGTTAGGGGAAAGGAAGAAAATGTGCTACAGATATCTAATGTGTCAGGCAGAGATGCTGCTAAATATCCTACATTTATAAGACAACCCTACCCCTAACCTTGATTATTATCAAGGTTAAGGTTGAGGAACCTTGCTTTGATGACTACCTAAGAATCATCTGTAATTGACACAAAAACTCCTAGTATAGTATGCTACAACTAAAGTGATGTTAGATTTATTCAACAGACATTTACTTAGCATATACAATGGTCAAGCACTATACCAGGTTCCACTTTAAATGTATGTCTTAATTTTTAGAATGACCCGGCATTTCTCTCTTCCAAACTTATTTTGATCAATCAGCTTAGAACTTTTTTGTTCTAAAAACCACTAAACACTGACACTAAATGCAGTTGTATAGAGGGAAACATTTAAGAGCTATTTATTTGCTGGCTATGTAAATGGGTTACAGAACCATTATTTCAAGATTTCATAATTTATAAGAAGTCAAAAGATTATCTGGACAGAGTATATCAGAATTTCCAAGCAGGCAGCCTGAATACTTTTCCTTTGCAAAACCTTCCCAGGTGACTTTGACATAGTCCTCCTCCACCTTTATGGAAACAGAGGCACAGAGCCAGAATCAGACACACATTTGGTTACCAGTTCGGTTTTCCTTTCAGGAGTCTAAGGACATATATATTCAACCAGAATAGACTCACTTCTTTTGCTGTGAACCCTTGTCATTAATATACATTAGGGTCAGACACTCTACCTGTTAGCTGAATATAGCTCCTCTAAGAGCATATCCTTTAATGTACAGTGGTAGTATTAAATAGTTTTCTCTTTTTAAATAAAAGGAAATTTTACAAAGTAATTCCAGCTATTCCACAGGAACTTTTAAATCTCATAATTTAGAAGTATGATTATTAGTCTTATAAGGGAGAGAAAAAAACAAACTTAACTCCTCTCTTGAGAAAATGTCTTTATTAGTGTTATAAAATACACCATTTTGCATGCACACAAAGTACTCTCCTTCAAGAGGACACTGTTATTATACATATTATTTATTGTTTATAGCAACACTGTTATATACAGTGTCTCAGTAAAACAATTAACATAGTAATACTTGGTAAGATTTGGTTTGGTCCACCTAACATAGTAAGAATTAATGAGAAAATACTACCAGCACAAAGATAAGAGAACAATTTGTCAAATAGATTACCACAAAAATCATTTATCAGTATAAAACATTTTAGAAAATAATGTAGGCAGCAGGATACAAAGAATATTTCTTAAAATTGACAAAGGCACGAACCTAGGTCAATCTTGAGTTGCTGAATAGATTTAAACAAAATAAAGTAAAAAACAAGGTAACTCACCTGGGGAAGGAATAGGCATGAAAATGTAACTTTCAGTAATATTTAACTACACATCACTAAATTCATTTTTCAAGTTTTCTTCTTTCTTACTGGGTATTCAGACTAAGACACTAACAAAAAAATTTCTCTGGGTTATAACAAATAGACAAGTAAAACTTTAATGATTTTTTTTAAGTCCATCTAAAACCTAAAACTTAGGGTATTATCTCTATTTTCAAATAGAATCATAATTTCCAATCAATCTAGGATATCCAAGTATTCACTGAGCAAACATTTAAGCCAAATACTATTAAGAAGGCAAAAAAGTAAATATGAAAAGGTAGAGATGGGTATGAACAGAAAAGAGGTAAAAACAGGAAATACTCTTACCGTTCTAATAACCAGCCAATTTACTAATATCAAAAGATAATCCATTTGAATCAATTTGTAAATGTGTATGTGTAATTTTAAAATACCTTTTCAACAAAAGAGATTTTACATTAAATATAACCTATTAAAGAACTCTGTAACGGTATCACTAGTTCTAGAAATGGAAAAAGTGGCCTCCTAAAGTCAGGTTCAAACTAATTTTAGGTCTAATTCCCTGGTGTTCTTAATTTCTACTTCCTCCAAAATATGAAAATAAGAATCCACAATGTGGTCCTTTGAAAATTATTTTTTTAAAAAAGAAGAGAACCATTAATGCTTCAAAATATCTTTAATACCATCACTTCAATTCGAATGCGAATAAAAAAATCTCATTTAAGTCTTAAGACCACTTCTAGAAACTTAATTCAAATGACAAAGCTAATCAGAACTTTCATAAAATGACCTTCATTAATCAGCATTAGGAGTAAATTAAGACAATCAAGGTACCATATCATATTTTTCTCTCATTACAATTTTGAAAATGGATCTAAGTTTAAATATCCAGATGCAATAACTATCCTAGCTTCCGTGTATCTATAATTAAAATCCTTAATCCTAAAAAACTCAAAAATCAAATGTACTTGGACCAAAAATAAACAGTAATTCAATGCCAGTGGACAGAGGGTTAAAGAACCAGTAATTACTCAGGAGGAAAAGGCAAAAAAACTTTGGTTCTAGAAAGAGAAGTAATCTTTTTAAAATGTTCAAAATCAATGATTCAGGTTACATAGAAGGATTATAAAAAATAAGTACTAAAGATTAAACTGAGGCAAAAATAAATTTAACATGTGTGTTTGCTTTACCAACCTTATGTAATATGTTGTATACAAACACACAGGTAGAAATAGACTTAAATATGCTTCTCCAACATTATTAAAGATGGTGTAATTCAATTATATTTATATTCAGCCACAAATATTTCAACCTTAGTTAGAAATAACATAGTAACATAAAATACATTCTAGGACATCCAAAGGCAGTAGGAAAGAGAGTTATGGTATTAATGTTTATTATAAATTCTTTAAAAAAAAAAAAAAGACTTGTTTATGAGAGAGAGAGAGAAAGAGAGAGAGAGAGAGAGGCGCAGAGACACAGGAGGAGGGAGAAGCAGGCTCCAGGCTGGGAGCCCGACGCGGCACTCGATCCCGGGACTCCAGGATCCTGCCCTGGGCCAAAGGCAGGCGCCAAACCGCTGAGCCACCCAGGGATCCCCTCATTATAAATTCCAAATGAGCAATAACATACATAATTTATCTTAGTATCTTAGGGTATGGATGGGTGGGGACAGCAAACACAAAGATTTTAGAGAAAGTAGAGAAAATCTTTGTGCTTAGAGATGGGTTCTTCAAGAACTGAGAATAGGTGAATCAGGCAGACTTTAAAACTTGGAAAACAGGGATCCCTGGGTGGCGCAGCGGTTTGGCGCCTGCCTTTGGCCTAGGGCGCGATCCTGGAGACCCGGGATCGAATCCCACATCGGGCTCCCAGTGCATGGAGCCTGCTTCTCCCTCTGCCTGTGTCTCTGCCTCTCTCTCTCTCTGTGTGACTAACATAAATAAATAAAAACTAAAAAAAAAAAAAAAAAAAAAAAAAAAACTTGGAAAACACAGATAACCAAGGAATCCTTCTCTCCTTCTCTTATCCTCATAAAATAATCTGGACTTTTACCCAGCAGACAATGCTCACAGGTGCTGTTTCCAACTCCTTCAGACATTCTAAAACATTTAAATAAGATAAATGTCCATCTCCCTCATCCCCTGCAAACTCCCTTTCTGGTCCTTGACATAAAATTTTTGTCATTCTCACACCTAAAACCCACTCATGATTCTTTTCTTCAGCTGACAACCTCTATTTCATTGTGGAGTAAGAAAAAGGTTATTAGGCTAGAAGTTTGCCCATCAGGGGAAAAGATGTTCCCAGTCAATTATGTCCACAATGAACCCCACCCACCTAGGTTTTGGATCTCAGCATTTCATACCACCTCCAAAAAATAAGTGTTAAGCTTGGTTCTATATTCTCCTCTCTTTTCAGCACTTTCCTTGTCCTGTCGTCAGAGCTCTGTTACAAGCCCTTTCCTACACATCATATGTCAAGCCTGTTAGACTCTAGACATCATCTCCATTCCTTTATCAAGATTCTGCCATGAGTAGTCAATATTTGCTGTCACTATTTCCTCACTATCCAAGCTCTCCTTAATGCTCGATAATCTAGTATCTTGCTCCCATTAGTTTAAAACTAAGCCTAAGTGACAATTCGTAGTCACTTTTTATAGCCATTATCTTAATTGACTTCTGTGACATTTAATTGTACTCATTATTCTCCTCTATCACTGCTTCCTCTTTTTCTTCCTGTGGTCTATCTACCTCCTTACCAGACAACTACTCTTTCTCTAGCACACTTACCTCACCTGCACACACTTCCTAGTGTTATACACACTACATGGAGGTGAGTTCACCTACAGAAGCAGTTTCTAAATTTTTGGTCCCAAGATTCCTCTATAAACTCTTAAAAATTGTTGAGGATCCCAAAGAGCTTTTATTTGCATAAGCAACAACTATCAATATTTACTATTCTAGATGTTAAAACTAAAGAAGTTTTGAAACATCAGAGTATACAAGCAAACAATTTATAAATCATCAGTGATGATGTCATCACGTATCATTAGACTCTGGAAATTTTCACTGTAAACTCATGAGAAAATGAAAGCCAGATAAAAAAGCCAGATATGTCTTAGCATTATTAGTTATTTTTAAAAAAGGCAAATAATGCTTTAGCACTACTATAAAAATTGTTTTGACCTTGGGAATCCCCTCCTCTGACCATTCAAAGCGTTTAACACCTGTGTCAAAAACTCTTCTAAGTATTCATCTCTAGCCCAACCTCTTTCCCGAGATCTAGATAGCTCCTACTGCCTATCTAAAGTACTGTCTTCATTTGGTTAATTCACAGATGTGCAAACTCAGTGTTGTCCAGAATTTAATTCATTACCTTCTATGCCAAACACCTATGTTTCTCCCTTCTCTATTGTCTATCTTGGTCAAAAGCACCAACATTCATCTAAAGCTAGATACCTTTAAATAACCCTAGGCTCCTCCTTTTCCTTCTTTACCTCATTCAGTCATCAAACACTACTGATTCTACTTTTATTTTTATTTTTTTTTATTCTACTTTTATAATCTAGGGGAATCTCAAGGCTTGTTAAAAATGCAAACCTCCACCCCAGATCTATAGACACAAGGAACTGTTGGTGTAATTCACTGGCACTCAAGTTTGAGAAGCATGGCCCAGGTGGTAATATCAATAAACAAAGTTTGAGAATATGAAGAAGGGAAAGCCCAAAAGGTAAACTTGAGAACACTTTAATTAGAAGCCTGTGCACCTGAAGCTTTTCCTTCTAATATTAAACTGTGGAGGCTGGGAGTTTTTGTACAGGAGGCAGTATTCCTAACTAAATGATTTTCTTAACTTAGGTTTCACTTCCCTCCAATTCTATCCTCTATGCTACTGTGGGAGCCTTCTTCATCTCTACTTTTCCTTTTGTTTCTCCTGTTTAAATGGTTCATCATTATTTAGACAAAAGTCCAAATTCCCTACTATGAAAAGTACAAGGGCTTTCAAACCCTAACTCCACCTACCTTTCACCATTCTTGCATAGCCTACCTATACCAGAAGCCTTCAAACCAGTTTAGTCACCTAGGCAGGTTATGTTTTTTAAGCTTCTCAGGTGATCTAAAAGTACAGCTGGGGTTGAGAGTCACTGCCCCATGTCTTGAACAAAACTACTTGCCATGCTTCCATGCAAAAGCTAGTCTTCCTGCCTGTCTTCTCATACTTTGCCCTTGTCTTCTGGGATGAATTCATAGTCTAACAACTCAACTATTATCTCTTTTTTACTTTTTTCCCTTCTTCTCCCTGGCAGGCAGATGGAACTAGGGGCTTCCTTCTCTTTGCTCCATGGTATCTTGTGCTTACATCTATTATAGCATGGTCTACACTGTTTATGAAGCAGTCTGTTTGTCCTAGAAGACAATGATCTCATTTGAAGGCAGGAATTGGATTGTATTGTATTCATCTCTGTGCTTGGGCACAGAGGCTAGAAGAGAACAGATATGTAATAAATGCTTATTGAAAACACAGCAAAATTTTGGAATATACTGACTAGACCTAGAATGATGTAAAATGAAGCAAAAACAAGATCAATACCTTCCTACCAACTAGCAATTTCAATAACAAAGGGAAAAACCTTTCTGTTCTACAACTATTCATTTAGAAATAAAAGGCAAATCGACATATGAAATAATTCATATATAAACTGAAATGGAAAATTTCAGTTGAAGACTCAAATGACTCTAACAGTGAATATCAGATGCTTTTCAGTTTTAAAAGTAAAAGGACAGAAAACAAGAAGGGTTCTGAGTGTCTGAAAAGAGTACTGGGTAGGAGGAAAATGTCCAACTGAAGAACCAAAAGCTCAAGAGATGCATATTATTTGTATTAAAATGTGGAAATAAATATCAGAAGAGCTGAAAGAATCAAAAGTGAGGTGGGATAGAAGTGGGTGGCAGAGAACTGCTATTTTTTTAAATAAACCTTCAGTACTAATTTTCATAAAAACAAAAACTATTAAGAAAATGTAATGGATCAGGGGATGGAGTACCAAAAGAAAATGACATCAGAAGACAATGAAATACTACATCAACTTTACTATTGTCGTACCAGGAAAAAAAAGTAGTACTTTCACCCTACAATTGTTTACACCCAACAACTTCACTTAATGGCCTATAAAATCTGTATTTTGAGGTATGTAAAATTAAATCCCAAGGAAATTTGTTAAAATATATAGTATAGAAATAAAACCTGGAAATCATTTTCCAGATAAGTAGCTTCTTAAATGTTCAGACAAAAAAATTTCCTTCTTCAAATTTTAAGGAAAATGTATAAGCTGTAATCATTTCCAAAATACTGTGCAGCCTGACCTAACCATCAATTTGAAAAAGTTCTGATACCGAACACAGATGAGCAAAGGTCCCCAAATTTTTAAGATTTTCTACTGCTGCCCCAAATGTCAAAATTTCTATACAAATTAAGCTAAGTATATACAATGGTTAACCAATTGTACTTCACTGTAAATTACAGCATGGCCTTTAAAAAAATATTTTTTAACTAAAAATATAGTCAAAAGTGATTCTTGAAATTCTTTAAAGGGAAGTGGTACTTTCCTATAGACTGACTCCTTTGAATGAATTAAATACTGCAACTGTAGCTTATACTGGGAGCATGGGTACCTCTACAGAACACAGAAATATGTAACTGCTATAGGTGATCTAACTTTTACTATGTTTTTCTATTTAAAAAAACTATCGAAAACATAAGATTTGGTTAAGAGAAAAGGGAAATAACTAAATTATTTTACTGTCCTTCATAACATAACAGCCTATGAAAGAAAAGGCATATGAAATTACTAAATAGACCAAAATCTGGAAATATCAAGAAATGTTCCAAAGTCCAGGAGATATAAAGTGAAAACATTCTTGATATAGTTTCTGAAAACTTGATATAGTTTCTGAAAACTGAAACTCTACTTTGACTAATCTAAACCTACGATTTTTAAGGACTTAAGTATGCTAATTTGAAAAAAAACCTAAACTGTGGTAATCTGGTACTACAGGGGCTACTAACGCTTACCTCAAGGGAACCTACTGCAGATAAAGTCCCGTCACTTGCACAGTCCTTTCAGCTGCCTGCCAGTTGTCTCTGTGGAAGGGAAAGCCTGATGAGTGAAAACCCCATGCCACACTCCTTTGGAGTGTCAGGGTGCCTGCACAGTACTGCACAAAACTGTCTACCTAGAGATTCCTAGATGCTTTCAATAACATAGGACTTAAAAAGATGTCACCTTTAATATTCTCTTTCCACTAAACACCAAAACCAAATGGCTGAGTACTGAGTGCTAATGACCTACTGGTGTTATCAAGAGGATATAGCTACACTAAACCAAGTAGAAAAAAGACTAAAATGGATCAAAGAGAAATAAGTTAACATTGAAGGGAAAACACAAACACACACACATACACATGCATGCATTTAAAAGTAACAGAACTCTATAATCTGAGCAGAGGAAATATTATAGGTTGTAGCCACAAAAAGTGATGTTGCAACATCAACAACTGATGCTAAATGCTAAAACCCAAAGAACTTCCTGTCTGTAGGTTTCAAAAAGATGCCATCAAGGATATCATGCTCAATGTTAACTATACCATGGATCCAAATGCCTACTTATAAAAGTCCCTGTATCTTCTTAGTGGGGTCAGTAGGTGGATGGGAAGGGAAAGAATTTTTTCCAGGTATTTTTAAATATGAAAAGTGAAAACCAACGGTATGAAATTCCACAAGAAATTTCAAAAGGAAAAAAAATGTTTATTTGTATCTCAGGAAGTAAACAAACCCTTACTCATAACCAAACTAAGAGGGAAGTATAACAAAAAAATAATAGAAAACTGTAGAACAACACAGTTCAAAAACCACTTTCATCTACTAGAATCATGAATGGCTTCCATTAAGAACATCTATACCACTAACATACAAGTTCAGGTATGTAGCCAAAGAAACTATATTTCCTTTCTAATGTCATATAGTCTTCAGTCTGAATACTGTGCTTCATAAGGCAGAACAAAATGCCCCTCCCAGAAACTTTAGCATTAACCGTTAGCACAAGGATTGGTGGCAGGGAAGAAAAACTATTAAAAGAAAAAAGGTGATTCCAGCTTTTACTTTAATAGTACCATATTTAAAATGAAGGTACTTACCTCAGATTCTTTGTCACTTAGAGATCCCAAGCTTCCAAAACTATGATTAGAACTTTCATTATTTGTTGAGGCCTGTTAAAGATTTTTAAACAGGTAAATATTAGGACTAATTTTAAATGAAACATGCTAACAAGGTAAATAATCTATTTTCATAAATAAAAAGCAAGGAAGTTAAATGAAGTAAAAATAAGAAATATCAGGATGCATTGGTGGCACAAGCAGTTAAATGACCCACTCTTGGTTTCAACTCAGGTTGTGACCTCAGGGTCATGAGATGGAGCCCCATGTTGGCCTCCATGCTCAGCACAGTCTCCTTGAGATTCTCTCTCCTTGTGCCTCTTTTGTGTCCTCACTCTCTCTCTAAAATAAATAAATCTTAAAAATATCAAATATTAACTTCTTAAACTATAAATATTGTGGAATTTTTACCAAGTTTTACCAATTTTTACCATTTTACCAAGTTAATAAAGATCTGTGTTTTAGGAACTGTGCTAAGTGGATTTTTTAGAATACCAAATTCAGGAGCAAAGGAAACTGGGCTAGGATTAAAAAATCCCTAAAATTACTACTCAATATATAGAAACTGGTGCTTCCTTGAACCAAAAACATTACTGTGCTCCTTAATACCCTACACAATTTTATCAAATTCCATCATATCCCGCCTACACTCCTTTGCCTCTCTTCATACTAACAAACTGGACAAATCCTGGGTTTTTTGTTTGTTTTGGTTTAGCTTTTAAGAAAATCTTTTATTATCCTATTTTAATTGCTTCACCCAAGAGTTTCTACATTTCCTTTATAATATTTTTAAATAGCAACAAAGAGAAATAAGCTATCATTTGTAGGATGACATCAGCTATGTTTCCAATATGTTTCTATGATGTTCCTTATTTTGTAGACTTTTTGGAACATCAGTACACTAGATCAATGTTTTCCAGGAATGTTTAGATCAAAGGATGACAGGCTATGGCATATACATTAAAGATGATGCATAAATGACCTTCACATATAGGCAGGCCATCTGATATCCCTGTTTCCCTACAATTTGTTAAGAGTAGGTGCTACTGGGTAGCCCAGCCCGGGTGGCTCAGCGGTTTAGCGCCACCTTCATCCCAGGGTGTGATCCTGAAGATCCGGGATCGAGTCCCATGTCAGGCTCCTTGCATGGAGCCTGCTTCTCCTTCTGCCTGTGTCTGCCTCTCTCTCTCTCTCTGTGTCTCTCATAAATAAATAAAGTCTTAAAAAAAAAAAAAAAAAGAGTAGGTGCTACTAGGTATTTACCCCAAAGATACAAATGTAGTGATCCAAAGGGGCCCCTGTACCCCAATGTCTATAGCAATGTCCACAATAGCCAAACTACAGAAAGAACCCAGTGTCCATCAACAGATGAATAAATAAAGAACATGTGTGTGTGTGCGCGCGCGCGCACACACACACACACACACACACAATGTAATATTACTCAGCTATCAAAAAAAAATGAAATCTTGCCATTTGCAACAATGTGGATGGAACTAGAGGGTATTATGCTAAGCAAAATAAGTCAATCAGAGAAAGACAATTATCATATGATCTCATTTACATGTGTGATTTAAAAAACAAAACAGAAGATCATAGGGGGAAGAGGGAAAATAAGATGAAATCAGAAAGGGAGACAAATCATAAGAGACTCTTAATCATAGGAAACAAACTGAGGGTTACTAAAGGGGAAGTGAGTGGGAGGATGGGGTAACTGGGTGATGGACTCAGTACTGGGTACTACATAAGACTGATGAATAACCGAACTCTACCTGTGAAACTAATAATATACTATATATTAATTAACTGAATTTATTAATAAAATGAACAAAAAAAAAACAAAATAAAAGTTCTGGAAGAGGGGAAAAAGTAAGAGTAGGTGCTAATCCTACTATTAAAAGGTTGGAATTTAGCCTACAGCTACCCTCAGGCTAACTTCTAAATTGATGACACTTTGTCACTGCATACATGTCTATTACTATGCTGGACATAGTAAAGGTAAAGGTTGTAAAGGTTGTTTTCAACACAAACCAGCACTCAAAGTGATTAAGATTCAAGTACTATTGGGAGGAAGACATAATCTAATTAGAAGAAGATTATCAAACTTGAAACAAAAAAACACCATAAACAGCAATTAAGAAGTGATAAATTAGGTTGGGGGCCAATGTTTTTGAGAATCTCTAAATCCTCAGATAAAAATATAAACCCCAAACCCACAGACACATTTACAACAAAACTGGCTGACAAGGAATCTCCACGAATTCCCTTCAAATAGCAGGTGGGGACAAATCACCAATAACCACAGGACCTGTGTCATATGAGAGGAAGCAAAAGGAAACGGCGTTATCTGACAGATCTGAGAACAGAGACGCTGAAAACAGCAATCTGAGTACAAAAGCTATAACTGGAAGAATTTCTGTCCTTTCAAATAGTGATTAAGTACAGGAGGTTCACGTTGAAGTCTGAAGAGGTTGGAGTTCTATGAACTCTAAAAACATCCCTCACTAAGAGTATCCCAATGTGAATAAACTACTGGGTGTGGAATCAAAACTGAGCACAATAGGTACAATGAAGATAAAGGAAAGAAAATATTCAGATAAAAGCAGGGAGGAGAGCGAAGCCCAGAAATTTCAGAAAGCAAATGCCACACATTTGAAGAATGCCCCAAAACAATAGCAGAGGGAACTCTGTAAGAAAAGCCATTCTATTTTTTTAATTTTTTTTAAAAAAAGATTTTATTTATTTATCCATGAGAGACACACAAAGAGGAAGGGACATAGGCAAAGGGAGAAGCAGGCTCACTTCCGGGAACCTGATGCAGGACTTGATCCCAGGACCCCAGGATCACAACCTGAGCCAAAGGCAGACGCTCAACCATTGAGCCACCCAGGAATCCCAAGAAAAACCATTCTAAACCACAAAAATGTAAAGAACAGAAAATGATTAGGTCAATCCAATGAAGTTATAATAAGGAAAAAAGAAGAAAAAGAAAAAGAAGATATGGAATAAGATGTGGAATAAGGAACACATACCCACAAAATAGCCAAAAACTGTAACCTACTATTTCAAAATGAGCTAAAAAAAAACATTACAAAAATAACTCAAGACATGAGAGAACAACATAAATCAATTTCAAAAAACTCAGATTTAAGGTTAACAGAACTGAGGGAAACATCAGAAATAGGGGGAGAAGCCTCAGAATTGAAGATTAAGTCTGAATGAACCTGAGAGAAAATACATACAATATATATCCAATAAACATTTATCCAAATGAAAGGATAGAAAAGGCAACTGATGAAGCAGTAAAAATCCAACATTCAAGTAAAAGTCTTTAAAGAGCACTACTATAAGAAAACAAACAGTAAAAACTGTAATTCAAGAAAATGTCTCTAAAAATTAAAAAAGAAATTTTGAAACTACTGACTGAAAAAGCATAACATGCACCTAAGAATATCAACCCAGAAAGCCAACATTAAATTTTTCTAAGGCAATACTATATGCCAGAAGAAAATGGAGTAATGTATTTAAGATATTCAAGAAAATATAAATGAAATGTTTTCTATTCAGCAAAATTGCTCTCCAACACTTAGAAGGCACAGATAAACTGTTATCAAAATGCTGGAAATCAGGAAATACTGCTCCCATGAGCCTTCTAAAAGAACCTAGAGCACAAGTGTTAGGTAACCAAAGTGAACCTAAGAACTAATGTGGCAAAAAAAAAAAAAAAAAAAAAGAACTAATGTGGCAAGCAATAATATTATTTACTGGGATATCTGGGTGGCTGAGCCACTGGGTGGCTCAGTGGTTGGGTGTCCGCCTTTGGCTCAGAGCATGATCCTGGAGTACCAGGATCGGGTCCCACATTGGGCTCCACGCGGGTAGTCTGCATCACCCTCTGCCTATATCTCTGTCTGTGTTTCTCATGAATGAATGAATAAAATCTTTAAAAAATAAAAATAAAAAATATTATTTACTTGTTGGTAAAGATTAAATAAGAAGTACAAAGAAGGGATCCCTAGGTGGCGCAGCGGTTTGGCGCCTGCCTTCGGCCTAGGGCGCGATCCTGGAGACCCGGGATCGGATCCCACATCGGGCTCCCAGTGCATGGAGCCTGCTTCTCCCTCTGCCTGTGTCTCTGCCTCTCTCTCTCTCTCTGACTATCATAAATAAAAACAAAAATTAAAAAAAAAAAAAAAAGAAGTACAAAGAAGAGAGTATAAAACATAATGGCCAAATGTATGCAAAGTTAATAAAATATTTTTTAATTTATTTTTTTTAATATTTTATTTATTTATGAGAGACACAGAGAGAGGGAGAGAGAGAGGCAGAGACACAGGCAGAGGGAGAAGCAGGCTCCATGCATGGAGCCTGCCATGGGACTCGATCCCAGGTCTCCAGGATCACACCCCGGGCCAAAGGCAGCGCCAAACTGCTGAGCCACCAGGGTTGCCCAATAAAATATTTTTTAAAATACGGGATGGAAGTTTACTGAAAGCACAAGCAAAAAAAATTTTAACTTTAAAATTTTAATTTTAAAATTATCACATTGTACTGTCATTGTGACAGTACAACTATTGTTATTTTGAGACTGCTGTAAGATACGGAACGGAGCAAATAATTATGTAACTCTATCATGTGCTTTATGTCCTTAAGAACCACAACTCTTAGTATAGAAAGAAGATAGAGACATAACTAAAAACTCTGTTCTGATTTGATTTGGGAGTATCAATAGAGGTTCATAAAGGATTTTTGTCTTTTAAAACAAATAATAAAATATACAATAGAGATTCTATTCGAAGTAATAGAATATTTCATCATGCCAATATTCCCACAAAGAACTATATATTCTGGAAAAAATATAAAGAACAACTAGCAGTGCCTGTATGACATAGTGGGTTAAACATGTAACCCTTGGTTTCAGCTTAGGTCATGGTCTCAGGGTTGTGAGACTGAGCTCCATGTCCAGCTCCATGCTCAGCAGAGTCTCTCTCTCTCTTCCCCTCTTATGCATGCACACACTCTCTCTAAAATAAATAAAACTTAAAAAAACACACCCAACTACCAGAAGGCACTTGAGAATATACCCCACAGATAGGAAACTATAGAATTCCTAAGAAAACAAAGTATCTCAAGATACAAGACTTATAAATAGGAGAAAGAGAAAATCTCTCAGAAAAATGACCTATCCATGTCATCCTACTGCAAAACCTATTGGTCAACAAGCCCTACCTACTCACACAAAGCTTCCCATAAGTTGTTCAGTGCCTAATGCATGTACATGAACAAAGCCCCATATCACCATACATCTGAGAAAATACAAACAAAACAAAGAAATCCATAAGAAATAAAAACCACCAAGGAGGCACCAAAAAACTGCACAGAAAAATAACAAACAGAACCATCACTAAATACCCTAATATCAGCAAACTATAAAAATGAAATATTTAGAGAACCACCACCAAAAAAAAAGAAGAAGAAGAAAAAAAAACCTCCTGGAAAAAGAAAATATAATAGCTAAAAGAAAAAGAAAAAAATGGATAGATTCAAAGATAAACTTGAAATCTTCGCAGAAGGAGACCAAAAAGTTCAAGAGAAAAGAAAATTAGAGAATCAGAGGTCCTGGTTCAAATAATGAGGGAAGAAAGAAAAGAAAGAAAGGAAAGAAAGGAAAGGAAGGAAGAAAGAAAGAAAATAAATCCAGGAGCTGAAATTATCAAAGAAATAATTCAAGAAACTTTTCTAGAACTAGAAAGCAGGAGTTTCTGCATTGAAAGACATACGCTGGGATCCCTGGGTGGCGCAGCGGTTTGGCGCCTGCCTTTGGCCCAGGGCGCGATCCTGGAGACCCGGGATAGAATCCCACATCGGGCTCCCGGTGCATGGAGCCTGCTTCTCCCTCTGCCTGCATCTCTGCCTCTCTCTCTCCTCTCTGTGCATTCTCATGAATAAATAGATAAAATCTTTAAAAAAAAAAAAAGAAAGACGCTTTAAAAAAAAAAAATTCAAGTAAGTTAACATATAGTGTAGTACTGGTTTCAGGAGTAAAGGACATACTTTTGACCAAGTATACTGGTTCAAGAAGACCCACATCAAAGCACATTATAATAAAATATTTTAAATGCCAGAGATTAAAGAGAAGATCCTATAAAAGCTTTTAGGAAGAATAAACAGATTACTCACAAAGGATCAGGAATCAGAATGACATTGAAATGTTCAACAGTAACTTTGAAAGCAAGAAGGCAATGGAACAATACCTTTAAAATTCTAATAAAATGATTTCCAACCTAGAATTCTACATGCAGACAAATAACCAATGGGAGGAGAATATATAAGGTCTCAAATATGATACTCATTTACCTTTCCCTCAGGGAATAACCAGAGAATCTGTTCTTCCAAAGCAAAGGAATAAACCAAGAAAGAGCAAGAGATGGCATACAGGAAGCAGAACTGAAATACAGGACAGACACAAGAAGAATTCCCATGATAGTCAAGAGGGGAGATTCCAGGATGATAGGCATCCAGTAGAAGGAGAAGCAACTATCCCTAAATAAGAACAGAACAACAAAACTTCAGGAAGGATGTCTAAAGAAAATAGAAATAATATAAGAAAAACTTGTATTTGAAAATAATCAGAGATTGGTACCTCTGCTGGTAACTATGTAGATGCTTCCACTGAATACTAAAAAACTCGGGATCCCTGGGTGGCGCAGCGGTTTGGCGCCTGCCTTTGGCCCAGGACTCGATCCTGGAGACCCGGGATCGAATCCCACGTCGGGCTCCTGGTGCATGGAGCCTGCTTCTCCCTCTGCCTATGTCTCTGCCTCTCTCTCTCTCTCTGTGTGTGTGACTATCATAAATTAAAAAAAAAAGAGAGGAAGGAAATTTCAAAAAAGAGAAAAAGTAGTTCCATGGTCAAACAGATTTGAGAAAAAAAAATACTAAAAAACTAAAAACCATAAATCAACCATTAACTACAGGGAAAACAAAGTTGTACAAATGGATAAACGTAATCATGGAGTCTGTATACACATACACACGAATATGTATACATGTGTATGTGTATATATTTATGTACATATATAATCATATAATATTACTTAGAAATACAAAGAAAACATAATAAAAACCTGTATGATAATAAGGATTACTTCTGTGAAGAATGAATATAGGGTTGGAAGAAGAGGACACAGTTCTGCTAATTTTCATTACAGGTGGTAGAATAAGTTGGCGTTTGCAGCTCTAACCATGGATTTGGGTCTTTTTATTCTCGATCTGTAGGAAATCTTTACATAATTCTGAATATGAATACTCTATGACTTGCCTTTTCATTCATACTATTTTTTGGTGTCATTTGAACATAATTACATTTATTAAACATTTGTGGCCCATTTATGAAATGTCATTATTCTCATTAAATCTCCATTGTTTTATCTTTCATATTTAGATCTGCAAGTTGTCTACTATTGATTTTTGTATTATGGTAAGAGGTGAGGGTCAAGAGTCATTTTCCCCCATCTAGGATATTCAACTGATCCATCATCTATTATAAAAGATTATCCCTTTCCCCACTGCACTGCAGTATTATTACCTTTATCATCTATCAAGTTATATATATAAATGGGTCTGTTGCTGAACTTCATTCTCTTCCATTGGCCTATTTTTTCCTTTCCTGTGCTAATTCCACACTGACTTAATTCTAATCCTTGGTATATACCTAAGAAAACTAAAAACATAAGTCTCTATAAAAACCTGTACCAATGTTGAAAGCAGTTATATCAGTGTGGATTCAAAGATTATTCACATTGAAAAACAGAAATGCAAACGTCCACCAACTGATGAATAAACAAAACCTGATACATCAATACAATGGAATATTAGTCATAAAAAGGAATAAAGTACTAATATATATTACAATATTCATGAGTTATAAAAACACTATGCTAGGTGAAAAAAGACCCATACAAAATGGCACATATTGTATAATTCCATTTATAGAAATACTCAGAATAGGCAGGTCCACCAAGACAGAAAGTAGACACAGAATGTCGTATTGTATGAATCCATTTTTTTTTATTTCATTTATTTGACAGAGAGAGAGTGTGCACAAGCAGGCAGAGTGGCAGGCAGAGGGAGAGGGAGAAGCAGATTCCTGGATGAGCAGTGAGTCTGAGGTGGGGCTAAGATCTCAGGACCCTGGGATCATGACCTGAACCAAAGCAAAGGCAAACACTTAACCAACTGAGCCACCAAGGAGGCTCCTGTATGAATCCATTTATATAAAATGTTCAGAAGAGGCAAATCCATAAGACAGATAACAGACTAATGGTTGCCAAGGCTAAATTGTAGGGTAGGAGAGCAGTGGAATGGGAAAATTGTTGCTAATGTGTATGGGGTTTCCCCCAAAACTTATACTTTTGTGTACAAAAAAGGAAATTATAAAAGGAAAGATTATAAAAGTTTCAAACTATTGAGGAGAAAGGTGCATAGAAGGGGAAAGAAAGTTTGATAAAACCTAGTACATAATCATTTATACACTCAGATATTTAGTTATGTACACATTTTGAAGCCTTCCAAAAACAGATTTTGGGAGGGGTGAGGGGCAACACACTCATGGGACATTTTTTTAAATATAAAAGCAATGCAGGCACATGGAAAAAAAATTCATTACAGAAATAATAAATTTCTCCCTCCCATACCAGTCCCAACATTCAGGGGCAACCATTTTTTAAAAAGCTATTTTTAATGAAATTTTTGAATAGGCAATACAAATAGACTGCTTCACTTTGTTTTTTATTATCTTTCTAGAGGCTATGGGTCTAACAAATGAATCATGAAGTCGGTTTCCTTCCTTCTTAGTCAAAAAAATAACATTATGCAGACTGTCCTGCACTGCTTTCTTTTCTCTTAATATAGGTTGGAATATTCCAAATCAACACAGAATAAATTCTTCATTCCTTTTTTCCTTTGCTAACTCCTTTCTTTCAAACAGGTGCAGAGTATTCTACTATATGTACTATATTTCAAAAAGCTCTTTTATTGACTCTGCCATGTAAGATTTAGTTCACTGGCACCACAGTTTCCCCTTCTTCTTGATATATTTATCTTTTTAATTTTAAATTCTTCAAAGAGTTACCTTACCCTTAAAAATACACGACTTTTAAATTCTTTAAACCATGTGTGATTCCTATGTAAAATAAGAAATCTTTACATTTAGCTCCTTTTCCCAACCTGACAGGTACACAATTAACTTGTACATTAGTACACTTTGTAATATTTACCTTTACCTTTTACCTGTAATCCTACACCAGAGCTACAAACTCATACCACAAGGATCTGTGCAAGTAAACAGGTGAAGCAGGACTGAGGTAAAATAATAGAAGTATCGTATGATAGAATAAAAGTTTTCTCTCTCTTTCCAGTCAATTTCTGGATTAGCTGTGAACACTGAATTAGTGAATGCTGCTGAATCATTGCCACTCAGGGAAATACAAAGTTAGGGTCCTGCAAGCTTCATACCACATTTTTTGTTAACCAATTAATATATAACCTTGTTCTGTATAGAAGTGTGTTTCTATTTTAAGATGCCCTATTTAATATCTATTGTTGATTCATTCACACTGAATTTATAGCCAACAGCACTGTAACTCATGCATAAACAAAGCTCATAGAACACACATATTTTCTCTCTAAGGCACCTCATAACCTTCTTGTGCTCAGAACACTAGACAGCACCTTAGCACTACTACTCTTGGAGGCCATTTTAAACACAAAATTACCACCAAAAAAATCACAAGAAAGCGAAAAACATGGCACTAAGTTACTGTGAAAAGAACACATGTTTAAACTATGAGAGCTGAAACACACAGGCAGAATGTTGCTTTGTTCAGCCTCGGGTGACTCAAGTTTTTCAACATTGCACACGCACAGGTCCTTGAATGACTAGCAAAAGTAATCAGAGAATTGATTTTGAGGTTACAAATAAATTTGAGGGAGTAGGTGAATCTGCAATTACAGAATCCTCAAATAAAGAGGACTGACTATTCTATGTGTATGTATATCGGTCAAATCAAGCCTATAGATTATATTGTACAAACTGCAAATCCTATATAGCCTGTTTTATATATAGTCAAAATTTAAAAGGATATTAAAATCCTTCACTATAATTGCATTTTAATAAATTCACCATGTATTTTTAGAACTGCTTGATCTATAAATGTTTATAATTATCATATCTTCCTTATGGATTATTAGTCCTTAAAAAGTATCTATCTTTGTACCACTCAGGCTTTTGTTTCTGAAGAATGTTTATGTGACATTCATTCATATGTTCAAAAATATTTATTGAGGGCCTCAGTACTATGCAGATGCTAGGTAGTACAGTAATGAAAAAAAAGGCAACGCTAAGGGCTCATGGAGTTTATATTGTACAAGAAAGGAAACAGACAATTAAAAAAACACATAAATATTTAGTATTAGTATTAGTAAGGAACCAGTAAGTACTTTTAAAGAAATTAAGTGGAGAAAGGGGTAAAGTGATATAACTATCTTCTTACATAGAGCGGACAGAGAAAACCTCTTTGAAGAGGTGACACTTGAGCAAACATCTGAAGTAAGCAAAAAGCATGTTTGAAGCAGTGACAAAACAATGTGGGTGTACTGGGACAGTAGTTGAATAGGGCAATTAGTTTAAAGCTAGATCAGAAGGTTTTGTTATGGCATGATGAAGACACTGATTGTATTTTTAATGTGATGGGAAATCTTTGGAAGGTTCTGAGTTAGGGGAGAAACTGATATCAAACTTATATTCAATTTTACTTTCTTCCTTGCGATTACCTGAAATAATTTCTTTCCAGTTATTTCCAATCTTTGTCATTTTTTATATTTCTTGTCAACAGCCTAAAGATGGGTTCTCAATTGTTGTGATAATATATACTTAGCTTTATTCTTTCTATATTATATAATAGTAATTTAGAAGCTCTATTTATAGTATCTCTGTTGCCTGTGCTTAGTACTTTACTTTTAAGCAAACATAACATACATCATTACAGGTAAATCAATTTTTTACTCTATGCTCCTAGATGATTTTCATATCTTTCTCCCATTCTTCCTCTCCCAGAGCACCATCACTATCAGAAATTCAATCCTTGTGCTTTTAGTTCTACATTACAAACTCCAGATTTACCATTAGTAAAATTTGCTTATAACACTGCATTTCACAGATACATTATAACCACGAATTTAAATAAAACCATTATAACAGTCATTGCTCAACACTATCTTACATTCTGTAGCTTCATCTATATTTTTAAACTTAAATGAGTATTAAAAATACAAGCTTATCCAGAAAGAACCCTAAATCAACATTAATTCATCATCCAACATAAATACAGTTCATACTCAAATTTCCTGAGCTATCTCAAAAACATCCTTTATAACCATTTTTCTCCCAATTCAGGAGTAAATCAGGAATCACAGATTCAATCTGGCTATGAGTCTTTTGTCTCAACCAATCTAGAATAGTCCCTCTGCCTCCCTTTGTTTTTCATGGCACTGAACACTCTGAAGAAAGAGTTCAGGCCAATTGTCTGGCAATATGCTGCAGGAGTATTTTCTTATGACTACATTCAAATCAAACATTTCCACCATGGGGGAAAAAAAAAAACCAACACTTCCACCATGAGAATTATAGGTGATCTGTATTCCTCTTGTTGCATCACCTAAGAAAGCACCTAACGTCAAACTGGGTCACTGCCAATAAAAACATTTGACCTTGCTTATTATGGTGGTAACAAACAAATCTCTCCATTTTAAATACCCATTTTCTCTTTTATAATAAGTAATTCATCTATAATGTGAAACTTTGAGACCTTAAAAATACAATGGTCTCAAAAACATTTTACTAAATGATTTTAATTTCCAGATGATTCTTGCCTTAATTAGTAATTATGCTGCAGAATACTGAATGTTAACTTTGATTCTATATTAGCTGACATTCTTCCAAGAGACTAACCACATAACAACAAGCATACCGAGATTGGTTCCTAAGTACTATTATCCACTAAAATCAAGCAGGGCTCGTGGAGAAAAATCTGTTCACATTCCTTGCAGAGACCACGATAATAGAGAAAAGATAATAGGGACTGTCTATACATGAGCACAAAAATTTACAAAAATGTTTACATCTTTTTTTTTTAAGATTTTATTTATTTATTCATGAGAGACACAGAGACAGAGACAGAGAGGCAGAGACACTGGCAGAGGGAGAAGCAGGCTCCATGCAGGGAGCCCGATGCAGGACTCGATCCCGAGACTCCAGGATCACACCCTGAGCCGAAGGCAGACGCCCAACTGCTGAGCCACCTAGGCGTCCCTACATCTCTTAAATCTAAATAAAGAGAATGCAAGTATTCTTTGAACAATATTTTCAATTTTCTATAGGCATAATATTTTTTCAAAGTAAAAGTTGTTTGGGGGGGCAGTGGAGGAGAAATCCTGCAGCAATGTATAAATATATGAGTATAAAATATAATAAAATAAATACATAAATGAGTGTAGAAAGTATCATCATAATACTAAAAATAGAATATGTAACTTTAAAACACCAGGAAAAGGGGCAGCCCAGGTAGCTCAGCTGTTTAGCGCTGCCTTCAGCCCAGGGTGTGATCCTGGAAACCCGGGATCCAGTCCCACATCAGACTTCCTGCATGGAGCCTGCTTCTCCCTCTGCCTGTGTCTCTTCACACGCTTTCTCTCTCTCTCTCTGTCTCTCATGAATAAATAAAATCTTAAAAAAAAAATCATTGAATAATTATGACCCAATTGTGTTTAAAAAAAAAACACCAGGAAAAACTCCCTTTGACCAATGGAAAGCAAGGGGGTAGAGGGGAATAAAAGTAAAGTGTAATTAGAAGCCATTAGACGATAGTAGAACCAAGTCAGAAAATAACAATAATTACAATAAATGTAATGGACTAGACCCACCATTTAAGAGGTAAAAATACTAATATTCTATCAAAATACACACATGGTCTACAAGAAATAAAATTAAAACAAAATGAGTAAAAATAAAAGAATTATATCCCTATATCTAAGATAAATATGAATGAAAAGAAAGCCGAAGAGAATAATCTTAAGATTTGAAAAAAAAAAAGTATTTAAGAAAAAAATAATTATGGTTATAAAAAGAAAAATGAGAAGATATATGTATATAAAAATACAGCCTCAAAATATATCAAGCAATTATTGATAAACTACAAGCTGAAATACATTAATAATCACAACTAATGATTTTTTAATTGAAGCACAGTTTACACACAGTGCCTGGACAACTCTATACATTATGCTATGGTCACACGTGTAGCTGCCATCTGTCACAATACAATGCTATTACAATATCACTGACAAAATTTCCTATACAGCTAAAGATTTTAACACACCACTCAGAAAATGGTCAAGCTACACAAGGAAATATTTAAAATCTGAACAAAAAAACTAAGACCTATTAAATATGAAATACTTATAATACAGGGCACATTTAACAATTAATGTCATACAAACTATATTTTCAAAAGGTAATACAGTTAAGTTAGAAATCCATAAGAAAAGAATAGCTCAAAATATCCCCATTGATAACCCCTGTCTTAAAAAGGAAATAAAGGTGGGGTGCCTGGCTAGCTCAGTGAATGGAGCATGCAAGTCTTGATCTTAGAGTGTGAATTTGAGCCCCACATTGAGGACAGAGCATACATTAAAAAAAAAAAATGTGGAATAAGTATTGTAGTATGTAGTCTTTTGATCTGACTTATTTTAACTTAGCATAATGCATTTATCTGAGACACATTCATGCAAAAGTTAGTCTCTTACTTTTTATTGCTAAATAATATTCCATTGTAAATATGTATACCACACTTCTTTTTAATACATTTCTCTTAGATGAAGAATAGCTGAGTTGTTTCAATATTTTGAAAATTACAAATAAAGTTTTTCTTTCCCTTTAGATTTGACAGTTGTTTATGTGGAGTAAATTTCATTCGAAACAATAAAGAATATTTCCATTTCTGAAGGTCATGACATATAAAGAAAAAAATATATATATGAGGTGTAAGAAATAAAAGTGTCATTTTTGGAAGATAGTTATTGGATAGAGAACCTAGAGAATCAACAAACTGTTACAACCAAAAAAAAAAAAAAAAAAAAAAGGCCAACAGCAAGACTGCTATACACGAGATCAAACTATAAACAATTCATAGGTATGCAATAACCCAACTAGAAAATAAAAAATACTTCAGCCACAAAAACTTTAAAATATCCAGCAATTAGCCAAAAGAATTAATAAAAACTAGCCAAAAATTCTTTTTTTTTTTTTTTTAAGATTTTATTTATTTATGAGAGACACAGAGAGAGAGAGAGGGAGAGAGAGACAGAGACACAGGCAGAGGGAGAAGCAGGCTCCATGCAGCCTGATGTGGGACTCAATCCCAGGTCTCCAGGATCACACCCTGGGCTGAAGGTGGCACTAAACCGCTAAGCCACAGAGGCTACCCCCACTAGCCAAAAATTCTTAAGATCTCTATAGGGAAAACTGAATAAATGGAGACACATTTCATGTATTTGGATGAGACAACCTCATCTCATAAAGATTTCATTACTCCCTCAATTAATCTATAAATGCAATGCATTCAAAGTAAGAGTTCTATTTGAATCTTTTAAGGAAAAAATAAACAACTGTTAATAGAATACCCAAATGCTAAAAGCAAATGATGCTCAAATTTTATATGATGGAATAAAGAACCATAAAAAAACTGAGTCAACCTTATAAAAGAAAATTAAAGAAGAAACTTGCTCTGCCATATAAAAAAGATACACAAAAGATGCCTGGGTGGCTCAGGTAACCGGTTAAGCATCGGCATTGGGCTCAGGTCACGGTGCCAGGGTACTGGGATCAAGCCCCGCATTGGGCTCCCTGCTCAGCAGGGAGCCTGCTTCACCCTCTGCCTACCTCTCACTCTGCCTGCTGTTCCCCTGCTTGTGTTCTCTCTGCCAAATAAATAAATAAAATCTTTTAAAAAAAAAAAGACACTAAAAACACAACTTTTTTTTTTTTTTAAATATGATAGTGGGACAAGAACACAGACCACTGGAATCTAAGAAATTTCAGAAAGATCCATATATGTATATGGCAACTTAATATATGATAAACGTAACATCACCAATCAGTGGAAAAATATGGATGATTTAAGAAGCACTGTGGAGAGGGGTACCTGGGTGGCTCTGTCACAGTTAAGTCTCCAACTCTTGATTTTAGCTTAGGTCATGATCTCAGGGTTGTGAGATCATCCCTGGTATGGAGCTCCACACTCAGCAAGGAGTCTTCTTCCTAGATTATCTCTCTCTCTGCCCCCACTCCCCTCTCTCTAAAATGAATAATCTTTTTAAAAATGCCTAAAAAAAAAAAAAGCATGTTCTTCAGAAAAGTGTTTCACTAGATGCAGAAAAATAAAACTGGATCTCTAACTATACTAAAAGGTGAGGCCTAAAGTGTAAATATGACCGCAATCTATAAAATTAACAGGAAGAATTTATAGAGTATCTTTGTGGACTAGGGGTTGGGAAGGAGTATTTAACTCTTAGAATACCTCAGGGTCCACTGAACCCAATTTTAACATTTGAGCTTCTTTTTCAAATAGTTCTACCTATTTGTAAAGATAGATATTTGGCAGAGGGGCTGAGGGGGTGGCAATGCCTGGATGGCTCAGTCAGTTAAGAGTCTGACTCTTGATTTCAGCTCAGATCAAGATCTCAGGATTGTGAGATAGAGCCCCATGGAGGGCTTGCGCTGGGTGTAGACCTGCTTAACATTCTCTCTCTCTCTCTCTCCCGCTTCCCCCCATTCATGCACTCTCTCTCTCTCTAAAAGAAGATTGGTATTTGGGGACTTTTATTCCTTCTTAGAGGAATGAAAAAAAAAGAATAAAACATTTTTAATAGAATAAAATCCATTCTATCTTATAATTAATCACCAGACATCCAATGGACCCTTTCACAAAATTTTTTTAAGATTTATTCATTCATTCATTCATTCATTCATGATAGACATAGAGACAGAGAGAGGCAGAGACACAGGCAGAGGGAGAAGCAGGCTGCCTGCAGGGAGCCCGACGTGGGACTCGATCCCGGGACTCCAGGATTGCACCCTGGGCCAAAGGCAGGCACTAAACCGCTGAGCCACCCAGGGATCCCCCTCTTTCACAAATTTAAAATGCATTATGGATCTTATTGATATTATTTTTCCTATATTTTATTATTAAATCATCCTAGGAATTACATAATCATTACTCACCATTGTTTACCAATTACTCCCAACTATGCTAAAATAAACAAAAACCGGTACAAAAAAAAAATAGAATAATGATAATACAGGCAGAATAATGGCCCCCTATGACACTCACATTTTAATACCCAGAACCTGTGAATGTTACCTTCCAAGGCAAAAAAGATTTTGCACACGTAAGGGAAGAAGGACTTTGAATTGGGAGAATTATACCAGATTATCCAGACAGGCATGAGCCCCATCTAATCACTGAGTACTTAAAGTGAAGAACCTTACCAGATTCTGGTCAGAAGAAGATGTGACTTCCAAAGAACAGTAAGAGAGATGCATCAATGTGGCTTTGAAGATGGCAGAAGGAGACTACCAGCCAAAAAATTCAAGCAGCCTCTTGAAGTTAGAAAAGGGAAGGAAAAGGTCTCTCCTGCAAAGCCTCTAAGAAATCCAGTTTTTGCATACAACTTGATTTTAACCCAATAGGACCAATGTCAGACTTCTGACGTTAAATATCCGACTCTTGGTTTCAGTTTGGGTCATGATCTCAGGGTGGTGAGATCAAGCTCTGCACTCAGCATGGAAATCTGCTTGGATTTCTCTCTGCCCCTCCCCTGACATGCTCTCTTTTTCTAAAATAAATGAATATATCTTTTAAAAAATCATAAAAGGATCTATTTGACCCATATAGTTCACAGTGATGACTATTTTTTTAAGATTATATTTATTTATTCACGAGAGACACAGAGAGAGGCAGAGACATAGACAGAGGGAGAAGCAGGCTCCCTGTGGGGAACCCAATGTGGGACTTGATCCCAGGACCCCAGGATCATGACCCGAGCCAAAGGCAGACACTCAACCACTGAGCCACCCAGGCACCCAACTATTTTTCTTAGTATACCAAGAGCTATTCAAAACTTCAGAGTTACAGACTATGAAGTAAAAAAACCCGGGGTTTGATTACAGCAAAATTGAAGTGTCCTCCAGAATGATCCTATACAATCAATAATGGATACCACGAACAAAGCTGAAAAAGAAAACAATCTTGATAGAAATATAGGCAATCACTGGAACAATTTACAAGAGACTCCCAAAAAGCTAACAAGGACATGAAGAAATGCTCAAAATAATATAAGTAGAAATATATATGTATATTATTTTATACCTGCTAGATTATCAAAAATGAGGAATCCAGATGATGCCAAGTGTTTCTGAGATGTGGGGATACATTAATGATCATGCATTCTGTTGAAAGTGCAGATGAGTCCTGTGTAAGTGTTCTGTATAGCAATCTTCTACTACTCATATACCCTATCACCGAGCAATTCTGCTCTGGCATATATAACCTAAATAAATGCTCAAAGAGGTCCATAAGAGAAAAAGTACATGAAATTCACTACAGTTTGAGGTAATGGGGAGTTGAAGACAATCTGAGGTCTATCATTTGAAGGCATAATAGATACACTAAAATTTTATGCAGCAGTTATACAAATAGGAACATATACAGATAGGAACAAGGGTGACAGAGGCAAGAAAGAGACAAAGGACAGGAAAAGTAAAAATTATATAATGGGAGAAGAGCACTTCAATTCACTAAACTCAGTTTTACCCTGAAACCTATTACGCTGTATTATACTGCCCCTACTAAAGTATGTTATGCTATATTAAAAATCGGGTTTATAAATACCGATTTTTTCCCCTATGTGTTATAAAAATTATAGTAATTAATAATTTATTAACCAATATGTGGGATTCTTTTAAAAAATATATTCTGGATCATTTAATACAAGGAAAAAGTGTCAAATAATTATAATTTTACTTACTTTTGCTCCAACACTGCAACTGCCTGTGCTCCCCGTACTCCCACTTGCAACTCCTGTAAATCTAGCTTCCAATAATTCTTGCCTTCTCGGATCCAGACTATGAAGCTCATCCATTGCACCTATTAAGAAAAACAACAACAACAAAAAAAAAGCATATATTCATATACAAACACAAAATACACAGATGTAGTTAGTTGTCAATATAAACTTAATGAATGCATTCCACAAACAGATGAGACTTTAAATTTTTTATCATGTCCTTCATTCATTTATCAAAACCAACAAAAAATTTCCAACATTTCTGACTGCAATCCACAGTAAGAAATGCACTATTTTCCACCCAATTCAGAGTATATTTTAAACTGGGAAAAAAATAAAAAATAAAAAATAAACTGGGAAAGACTGTTTTATAGCTGTCACATTCCAAAGATTTTTGGTACCTTTGATAGTTTTCAGTTTCTATCAGGTGTATGAAAAATATACATGTATCAAACAGATCATTGAGGTAACATCTATTATTAAACAATCACTGCAGAATTAAAGGGGAAAATTAGCATCCTCATGTAATTGCTACTATGCAGACTAAAGCACCACAAATTCTAGCCAAAATTCAATTAAACTCTTAAAATTTCTTTTATTTGTATCTGCCAATTCTCTACTGATAAAATCTTAAAAATGACATACATGAGTGGGTCTCAAAAGGAATAAGGAGAAATCCCAAATCACATGTGGACATTTTCAAACTAAACTAACTAGAACCCTTCTACATACTCTGACATTCCTCTATCTTAAAGGTTAACAGTTATCCCTATACATATTACCTTTTAAACTTGCTTTCATTACCTTTTATCTTTATCTGGACAGAGGACTGGATGGATAATGGCCATCCTTCCATGTTTACTTGCTTATATATTTACTTGAATATATCTTTTCTGCCCATTCCTCTTTCTTCCATCTCAAAGAGGTAACTATAAAAAACTGAAGCCTTCAATTTTTGCTTTTGATCCCATTTCTTCTTGATATCCAAGGGATCTTGCATTTGCATTTACAGATCTAAAGCTATAAAACTCTTAAAACATAGGGGAAAGCATCATGATCTTGGAAGGATTTGGCAAAGATTTCTTAGATATGAAACCAAAAGCATAGGCAACAAAAGAAAAAATAAGTTGTAATTCATCAAAATTAAAAACTTTTACACATCAAAGGACATTATCAAAAAAAGTCAAAAGGCAACTGACAGGATGGGAGAAAATTACCTGCAAATTGTATATCTCATGAAAATTGGTATTCAGAATACATAAAGAAATACAACTCAACAACAAAAAACTAAACAACACAATTTAAAAAATGGGCAAGGGGTGACACGTGAGTGGCTCAGTTAGTTGAGCATCCATCTGACTCCATTTCAGCTCAGGTCATGATCTCAGGGTGGTAGCATCAAATCCCACATGGGGCTCTTGTGCCCCATGTTGGGCTCTGCACTCAGCACAGAGTCTGCTTGAGAGTCTCTCTCCCTCTGCCCCCTCTCCCCCCTGCTCTCTCTCTAAAATAAAATAAATAAATCTTTTAAAATGGGAGAGGACATGAATAGACATCTCTCCAAAGAAGATATACAACTGGCCAATAAGTACATTAAAAGAGGCTCAATATCAATCAGTAGGGAAATGCAAATCAAAACCACAATGAGATAACTTCACACACCCATTAGGATGGCTACTATCATAAAACAGAAAGTGTTAGTAAGGATGTGGAGACATCTGAACCCTTATGCATGGCTAGTGGGAATATAAACTGGTGCGGCCACTGTGGTAAACACAGAATTACCATATGATCCAAAAATATCATCTGAGTATATACCCAACAGAAGTGAAAGCAAGGACTACAATAGGTCTTTTGCACATCATGTTCATACCATCAGTATTCACAATAGCCAAAAGTAGAAGCAACCTAACAGTCCATCAATGAATGAATGGATTAACACATTGGGGTATATGCATAAAATGGAATATTATTCAGCATTAAAAATGAAGGAAATTTTGACACAGGTCACAATACAGATGAAATTTGAAGATATGCTAAGTGAAATCATGTAAATATCTACATAATGAGAAAGATAGCTTCCTAGAAACTTTTTACTGACAAAATTCAAGATATAATAACTAATGAAAAAATGGAATTGGGAAATACACTTGAGTTTCCTATCATCATAATCTTCTGCAAATACTCAACCGATAATGTTGATCAGTTATGTACTTATCTTAGAAATGTCTTTTCTGATAGGTACTGTTAAATACTGATATCGACCCACAAGTACATGATTTTGAGTATATTCACTACTTAGAAGGCAGCTACAGAAGTCAGATTCTTCTTTTGTTACTTGTTTTCAATAAATCACTACACTGCAGATTAATCACTTCCAATAGAAGGTTCCTTAAGTGTAAAATTAAATGGATTTTGAGATATGGAAACTTTCCTTGCATCAATGTCTGAAAAATGTTGCTGGAACTGTAGTTTGATGATGGAAACTCATATGGAATGAAGATCTCACTTTGACAGTATAGGAGAAATATATAAAGCAGCTTTATGTTACTTGTGATTCAAATAGCTGCCACTGAAATGATTTTACTGCAACTTAATTTCACATGAAGCACTACTTTGCCTCAGAATTTTAGGTTAATTTAAAGAGTATTTCCAAATCTGCAGGAAAAGCTAATTTCCAAATCCAATCATTATTTGACAATAGGGGTTGAAGGCCATCCTGTTTCATTCAGAAAAATTTCAATCTCAGTCCTAAGGTCAAAAATTGTAAAAAATTTTACTACTAACCCAGTCAAGATATTCAGCTTCTGTGTCCAACAAAAATTCATGCAGCTGATGCTAGTTAAATCCATATGAGCAAATCAAGTGCACCACTGACAATATTGATTCAGTAACACATGATAAATTCAAATATTTTCTGCAAAGGACCTACTGATGAGTAACACAATAACCATAGTTTTGGACACCTCACATTTTTACAAGCTTTGTAAAGTTATCCAACTAAGCCTTTTTCTGTTCCACACAAATTTTTACGACCATCAGGTATAGAAAGAACATCATAGCAGATTCCACTTCAGATTGTACTTAAGTGTTTTCTCAACTTTGAAAATATTCTTGTAGTTGCTCTCCACAGACTGTTCATGGAGTCTAATTGTTCTGTCACTTCAAATTTGGCATTGACACCTTGAATCAACAACAACTGAATAGTATCAATAACATCTGTCAACTCAGCAAGAGCCAAGGAAAACCACTTGCCTTGTTTTTTAATGGACTATCGATGTTGCTTCAAATGTCCCCAATTCTTAAATCAACTGTTCTGGCCAAAAAATTTAGTCTAAAACGCCTTTATTTTTTCTGGACACATTTCTTTGCTGCCATCAAACAATTTAATTAACTCACCATCAGTAAATGGTTTTCCTTGCTTGGCTAACAAATGAGCCACTTGGAAACTTATTTTGGTGGCAGCCTCATTTTCAATTTTTATTTTTATGAAGAAATTATGCTGTGGTAAGATATTCCATTTTAAATTGACTGTTACTTTAAGAAAATAGAGTTGAGACTAGTATGGTGTATGCTTAATCTAATAATGTCAACATACATTCTCTAACAGCTACAGTGTCAATGCATAATAGAAAAAATGTTTTGCTCTCTAATTCAACAAAATAATACACACTCCACTGTGCCTTAAAAGCATGGCACTCAGAGTCCATTTTTCTTTTCTTGTTTTGACATGATAGATATGCACTGGTATAAAAAAATAAAATAAATATTGCAGGCTGGCAATACACATGGCACTCAAAACACTTTCAAGTTATAACAGCAGCACTGAAATTTGTAGCGCACCAAAAGCTGTATGAAGTGATAAGAATGCCATATAGGGTCTCTGTCACAACTACGCAGCTCTGCCATTATAATGCAAAAACAGCTTTGCTCCAATAAAACTTTACTTACAGGCAATAAAATTTGAATTTCACATATCATAAAGTATTATTCTTTCAGTTTTTTTAACCATACAAAAATAGGTAGTTTGCTGACTCCTATTGTAACAAGCACATTTCAAAGATTTTAATTTTTTATGCAATCAAACTATCATTTTGACACTTATCAGAAATGTGGTCCTTAATTATAAGAGGTGAGGTTTCCTGAAGAATACGTAATTTCACCATAATCCATTAAATTCTTTGTTATATAAATATTTATACTTTTGAAAAAGAAATTATAAAAGCTACTATAAAGACCATATTATCCTTAAAGAATACCCATCTCTAAATACAATCACCTGTCTCCTAATTATGGTATTATTCTTACTAAACTGCTCCATAAAATTTATGCTAAACCAAAATTTCACATAAAAAATATGAGATGTCACTACCCAAATAAGAGATCACATCCATTCCACAAAGAAAAATTTTAGGGAAACATAAATGAAGGCCACAATTTTACCCATTATAGAAATAGGTCACGTCCCCTTCTAATAAACATTTTATTTCTCTCTTACACACACACACACACACACACACACACACACTCACTCGATAGATTTTAATTATAAACTTAGCCTCCTAAGGTGACCAGTCTAAAAAAAGATGCATGTAAAAAAAATAAATAAAATAAAATAAAATAAGATGCATGTATTTAGACACAGGATTGGTTCTGGTTAGTCAGCATTACTTTATAGTTTTATCACCTTTTTATGACAAGGAATCTATCTTTTTTTTAAATTTTTTTTCTTTCTTTTTTTAAAGATTTTATTTATTTATTCATGAGAGACCGAGAGAGAAAGAGAGGCAGAGAAGCTGGCAGAGGGAGAAGCAGGCTCCATGCATAGAGCCGGATGTGGGACTCGATCCCTGGTCTCCAGGATCAGCCTCTGGGTTGAAGGTGATGCTAAACCACTGAGCCACTGGGGCTGCCCTCTATCTTTCATTATATCACTTTTTAATTACCTTAAGACTTCATCTTCCTTGGCAAATAGTCAAAACAAAATCATGATATCTAGAAAGCACGTTTTCAAAAGTTTAATTCCAGTTACCAAAGAATAAAGGAGTTTGTTCACTTAGACCCTTCTCATATAGTCATCTGCAAGTAAACCATTATCTTACATTTTTAAATTTAAAACTTTCTGAAGTCTGAAAATATTTTAATTAATTCCAGAATTTAATTGTTATTTTTTATATTTCATCTGATAAACTGATTTATACAGAAGAGTTAAGGTCTTTCTTCTACTAATATCTTTCACATTATGCTAGATAAGGCAAAGAACTCTGACTAAAAAAATACCATGATAAAATTAGAAATTATTTCAACGGGATAAAATATTCCATTTAAATCACTCCTTTTCATTAGTTCTTTAATGCCTTTCAAAGTATAGAAAACAAAAGGAATTTAAGATGACTACACTGTTCAACACTCCAGAATTACTTCTGACTCATCTTTAAACATCTATTTTAACATGGTTAATAGAATATATTTTCATATACAGTATTTTGTATCATATAGTGAACATAGTTATTATTTTTGAATACATTACATTCCAACATTTATTCCACAGCTTGATTTCCAATTTAAAACCAAATATCCTAATTTTTTGGTACTTAACATGTTAAATGAGCTATCACAAAAGTAGCCCAATTTCTTTCATAACCTTTTTCCCCCATGAATCTAACAAAAACATCTCTCACATTTTTTTCTAATGATATTAAATATTAGCATTTGGAAATTTAATCCATTTACAATTTAATTGTATATAGGTGTAATTTTTTCCAAAGGAAAATGTCATACAATTTCTCACAAATGTAACCTTTCCCACCAATTTGAAATACTTCTCTGGCCATCTATCATATTCCTACATAAATGTGGGTCTGTTTCACTGAACTATTTGAGTTATATACATCTATCCATCTACCCACACACATATATATATGTACTGTACATATATACATAACTATACTCTCTCACAGACACACCCCAAACATTTCATTTAGAATGACCAAAAAGAGTAAGCACAGAAAGCCAGATTCTAGTATATACATTCAGTTATATAAGCCCGTGGTAAAGAGAACACAGATCTGGATCCACTCCAAGTCAAAGTGGTGACCTGATCTTTAAGATACGTAGTCATTTTGGGGATGCCTGGATGCCTCAGTGGTTAAGCTTCTGCCTTTGGCTCAGGTCATGGTCCTGGGACTGAGTCCCCCATCAGGCTCCCTGCAGAGAGCCTGCTTCTCCCTCTGCCTCTGTCTCTCTCTGTCTCTCATGAATAAATAAAAACTTAAAAAAAGAAGGTACTCAGTCATTTTAAATGCTTTCGTTGTTACCCTTACAGCAAAATTTCAGACATACTGAAACCAAATTACTCATATAAAGAAATATAGCTTGCATCAGAGTAAAGCACAGAGTTCTGGTTTTTTGCTTCTCTACCCTACCCTGTCATGACCCTAGAGAATGAGTAATAATTTAATCTCAGTTTTATTCTTATAAATAAAAAATGTCTAACAGCTAATTTTTCTTTCATCAAAAACAAATATACACAAATAGACAAGCTGGGTAAGCATGGCCAAGTTCCTTAACCATGTTTCAGCCTCTTTATATATAAAATAGATAATAAAAGTATGTACCTTATAGTTGTTAGAGTAAAGTAAGGTATATGAAAAGTTTTAAACTAGACTTGTCATTTACTGAGTATTGAATAAATGTAACCACATATGTATGCTACAAGTGCTCAATAAAGATTGGCATATATTATAGACAGATAGACAGTATACGCTCCCTTTGTAGCTTTCTCCCTGTGGTTAGAATTTCCAGGTAGGTAAAATGGCATATACTTCAATGCCTAATTTTTTTCTGTTAATGTCAAAGTAATGTTACCAACTTCTATTTCTCTACCTTCTTCAGGCTTATAATAATTTGCTATTTTTAAAACCAATTTCTCTCTCATATACTCATATACACCTATATATACACATACAAATGTGTACAAACACACACATATATATTTTTTAATGATCTATTTCTCTATTTTAACATATAGTTCTCAGTCTTAAAGATAAGGAAATTGAGATAATGAGAGATTAAGTCATATTACCTGTTGTTAAAACTTATATTCACTCAACTAAGCACCCCTTATCCCAAAAGAGCAGTACAAGAGTGTGTGTGTGTGTGTGTGTGTGAGTGTGTATGAGAGAGAGAGAGACAGAGAGAGAGAGAGAGAGAGAGAGAATGAATAGACATGTGCTTATACATGTAAAAAGCAATGTTTTCTGAGAAAGTCCAAAATAGGAATTCAGTAAAACCTGACCTAGTTGCTACTTTCTTAAGTCAACTGGTATCCTATCCCTAATTATTTAACAATCTTTTTTAGTTTCATGCCTTTTCCCATTATAATACATGCTGTTTGAAATAAGTAATACAGAAATACAAAAATGAAAGTCCCAATGTTTCTCTGTATCCCAAAATCCCACACCCCTAGAGATAACCATTTTGATATACCTTCAAAAAAGGACAGTGATGATGTACTGCTCCACAGTACTCTTTTTTGGTCTATTCTTTCCCAATAGGGCAGGGTGAAAAAAAGGGCTACAGAATAGTTATTTCTCACAGTTCTTCTGCAGCAGGAAGTAAATCTCTGACCGGGAAGTTGCATGTACTCTACATAAGAAGTCCAAGTTGAGCATTACCTACCTTTTAAAACACTACCCGAAACAATGTAATATAATAAACAAAGATAAAATATTCTAGATTTTATATAGTGATTTCAACATAAGCATTATTTCACCAACATGATCTCTATCATATCTTCAACAAGATTCCTAAAATGGATTTCTGTGGACATTTATTGTAGCAAAATAGCTGTAGGGTTAAGAGTATGGGCTCTGCTGCCAGACTGAGTTCAAATCTCAGCTCTGTCCTCATCCATAAAATCCTAATAGTAACAGAGCATACACCATAGGATTCTTACGATTAAATGAGATGACACTTGTAAGCCCTTAGGAATATAGAGCCTCCATAATTTCTACTTACTAAGTCCTAGAAAAATAAGCAATCTCCCCAAAATTGCATGACAAGTAAGTAATGTGAGATGAGAAAGCAACAGACAACAGAGCATTCCAGTTTACTCACTTTCAATTTCACTAGCCTAAACCTTCAAATAAAGAAGAAACAAAGTTTTAAAACTTGTTTGCTTAGGGAACCCTATCTGCTCTAAATGCCCACACAGACATGTTTAACATAAATTATGCAGCTCAATGAAAATAAAAACAATCTTTACCGTCATTCCCAACTCTAAATTGCTTTACAACCCCAGAGAATCCCAAGTTTAGGTGCCAGATACATAAATGAGTGCATAAACCCATTAAGATCATAATATTCCTCTACAAAGACACATTTCCAAAGACTCAATCGCTCAAGATAAAAAAAAAAATTTAATTTTAGTAATATTTTCTAGTACCTTCAGCTTTAATAAAAATGCCAACCTATAACTATTTATTAGTTTGTTTATTTATTTATGGGGGGGTGGGGAGGAGGAGAGGGAGAGGGGGAGACAATCTCAAGCAGGCTCCATGCCCAGTGCAGAACCCAATACAGGGCTTGATCTCACAACCCTGAGATCATGACCTAAGCTGAAATCAGAGTTGGATGCTTAACCAATTGAGTCACCCAGGCACCCAACCAACCCGTAACATCAGATAAATATATAAGCTAAGTAAATCCATTTTAATGAAGAGTAAGAAATTATGATTTCTAACAGGTTGAACCATATGAAGCTATATTCAAACATTTCAAATATATAAAAAAGTCATATGGTTCAACCTATTTACTTGATGACCAGAATAGTCTAGAATATAACAAATCCTGCCATGTCCTTATAAATGATTATGACTACTTTACAGAAATTCAATATAGAATACAGAATTCAAAGAAATTGTGAGTGACAACATTCTCATACATTTTCTGTGTATTATCTCAAAGCTGCCAAAATGGTAGTGATAAATGCAAAGCCTTATTAAGTTTATACCTTATAAGGTTGGCCTTGAATCTTAATCAGTCTTCCAGCAAATCTGTACATTTAAAGAGTCTGATTTATAGCAAGTTTTATTTCAATTATAGTAATTTTCCAACTTAACTTATTTCCCAATGACAAGTTGTTTGCCTTAGGAGGAAAGGATATGTATCTTCATAGAGGCAAGAAATAAGCAATTTTACTTCTTCCCCTTTTTACCATTGCTCATAAACTCCAAATTGCCACCAATAAAGAAAAATGCAAAAAACCAAAAAATTAGAGCCTAAAAATCCCACCCATAGTCCTATGGGTAACCAATGTCAACAACATTCAAGTTTATTTTCTTCCAGTTTTTCTTCTGTATACTTTTTAAAAAGACTCTAGTTATTTTTAGAGGGGGCAAAGGGGCAGAGGGAGAAACTCTCAAAAGGTTTCTGCTGAGCACAGACTCAGACGCCCAGATAGTTCTCACAATCCTGAGATCATGACCTGAGTGGAAAACAAGTCATACCCCTAACCAACTGAGCCAGCCAAGTGTCCCATTTTTCTGTATACTTTTTATTCAGTGATTAACATTACACTTTATAGTAGCCCCTGGCATTCAAAGATGTTTCCACATTCATAATTTCAACCATTTCCAAAGACCCTAAAAGTGGGACACCTGGATGGCTCAGGGGTTGAGTGTCTGCCTTTGGCTCAGGGAGTGATCCTGGAGTCCCAGAATCGAGTCCCACACTGGGCTTCCTGCATGGAGCCTGCTTCTCCCTCTGCCTGTATCTCTGACTCTCTCTCTCTCTCATGAATAAATAAAATCTTCAAAAAAAAAAGAAAAAAAAGACCCTAAAAGTGATAACATAATAAAATTATCATTTGTTGAAGTGCTGCTAAATAAGACATTTATCCTTTTTTTTTTTTAAATTTTTATTTATTTATGATAGTCACAGAGAGAGAAAGAGAGAGAGGGAGAGACACAGGCAGAGGGAGAAGCAGGCTCCATGCACCGAGAGCCCGACGTGGGATTCGATCCCGGGTCTCCAGGACCGCGCCCTGGGCCAAAGGCAGGTGCCAAACCGCTGCGCCACCCAGGGATCCCTACAGTATACATGTTTTAATGAAATTTACTTACATTTCCTACAAGTAACTTAAATGTTTAAGTGTGTAATGGGTATGTTAAGGTTCATTACGATAATCACTCTACCTCAATAAATTTTAAAGTTTCCATAATGAAAAGTTAACTTTTTATATTTCCCTACATTTTTGTGAGGGCATCTGTCTTAAGGGCATGTGCAAATTTCAAAACTAAGAAAGCTGTCTGGTAGCCATCACTGTCAAGATTCTACACTAATTAATATTTTGTATCTTATGGTCCTACAAAAGCAATCTTCTACTTTATGACATGTTTTCGTGAACATTATTTCACAACTACTTAACGTTCCATTAAATGGATGTACAGTAATATATTTAATTATTCCCCTCCCATTGGTGATTCAAGTGGTTTCTAATTTCTTGCTATTAAAAACAGTACTGCAAAATAAATAAATACACAAACAAATAAATAAATAAATAATAAAAAATAAAAGTAAAAACAGTACTGCAACAAACATCATTCTACCTAAAATGCTTTGTATGAATTCAGAATTATTTCCTTAGAACAATGACTCCCAAAGCCTGGTAAGAAAAACGTTATGTTCCTATTTATTTCTCCCAGACCCACCTCAGCAATCTCCATCCAGAGTCAAAAGGTAACTGTGCAGAAATGAGTTAACACAGCGAGGATGCCATCTTTAGTAGGAATCTGCTGCAAAGAGATTCCTACCTTTCTCTAATAGATAAGGGCGGTTCACAGTGCCTAGATTGTTCGTAGAAATAATGTGGTTGGTGTATGTTAGCAAGAAGGCACCTCCAAAAAAATCTTGAATGCAGAGTCTCTAGCGAACTTCCCTGGATAGACACACTGCACATATGTTGCTGCATTTTCACTGGTGGAAGGGTATGTACCCTATGTGCCCCCTCTTGTGAGGGAGAGAACCTAAAGAGGCTTATGTAGAAGTTATCCAGATTCTGCCTTTGTTTTCCCTTTAGGATTCAGCCGTGTACCTTCACTATGTTGGTGTACTACATATACATCAAATGTGAGGAGAACTAAGTGCTGAGCCCACAAGGCCTTCCAGTTAATCTCTGCACATAGTGGACACCTAACACAGCATGTAAAGCTCGTTCACCTATCTTACCACTCTAAAACAGACTGACACAACCTCTGGTCACTAGTGAAGCATCATGTTCACAGCCCTAGGTAAAAACTAGAGATTGCCCTGCTACTTGAAGTTATAGAAAGTTATAGAAAACCCGAGGTAAAGTTAAATTTCACGTCTTATTTCCCTGCCAAGACAGGCAAATGCTTTTAGTTCTGAAACTCTCTGGCAGACACAGTAATTCTGAGTCTGCAGCTTTATCAGTGAGCTGGCATATCTCCTCTCACTAGACTATAAACTAGTCTATAAACAGGAATTTTGGGGGCGTTATTTGTTCACTGAAATATCAAGGTGCCTAAAAGAATGCCCAACACATAGAAGACTCTCAATAAATATTTCTTGAATGAATAAATGGATATTCTCGGGCATCTCCAAATTTTCAAACTGAAGAAATCTGGTCCAAAAGACAACCAAATTTGTGTTTTAGCTCTAGTACTTTAGTAACTCTAAGCCTCAGTTTCCTCACTCATACAATGAAAATAGCCATCTAACTTATTGGCATGAAGAGGAATACAACATTTGGGTAAACTCCTCCAGGCATAAAACAGACGCTCAATAGTGAATAGAGTTTATTTACAAAGGCCATGGAAAGTTCAATAAGAAAACTGACTTAATATTAAAAAAATTAAGGGCACCTGGGTGGCACAGTCGGTTAAAACATCAAACTCTTGGTTTCAGCTCAGGTCTGATCTCAGGGTCATGACACTGAGCCCCGTATTGGGGTCCATGCTCAGTAAGCAGTCTGCTTGAGTTCCTCTCGACCTTTCCCTTTGCCCCTCCCCCTGATGCACCTGAGCGCACTCTTTCTCTAATAAATAATCTTTAAAAAAAATTAGTTAAGTCAGGTAGAATATTAATACTGTTACATGGGAAATATTACAGCTTCTGCATCTCTGCCTAATTATAGATTCCAGGGCTGATTCATGGACATCAGTTAGGCGGCTACTGTAGTGATTTAGGTAAGAGAAGACATTAGCTTGAACTAGTACCACAGAAGAACAAAATGGTATCTAGGAGATGAAAAAAACAATAGGACTTGGTAGTAGACTGAATTTGAAAAGTAAGGGAAAAGGAATGTTTCTGGTTTGCACATAGATAACTGGTAGTAAGATTCACTATAAAAGGAACTGGTTTGGGGAGATAGATCATGAGTTCCTGTTTGAAGAACCTGAACTTGGTATGTTTTAGGGACAACAGTGAGTTTCTTCCATCAGGTCTCAGTTATCTTATAATAAGTTATAACCTATCTATATATAACCTATAGATAACCTTCACCTAACAATGAAGACTAAGGCTTATAGTTACCTATTTAATGGGCAATGCTTCAATTATCATTAGCAAAGAGCATGGGTAGCAGGAAGGAAGAACAGGTACACAGAAAGCCTAGTTCAATATACAAAAAATAAAAGTACAAATGATGAGGAAAAAGAGCTTTCACTACCATTTAGATATTTAAAAATTTATCCATACTATGGATCACTTATATAACCAGTTCCGTTATAAGTCACTAGGCCAGGGACGCCTGGGTGGCTCAGCAGTTTAGTGCCTGCCTTCAGCCCAAGGCGTGATCCTGGAGTCCCGGGATCGAGTCCCACGTCGGGCTCCCTGCATGGAGCCTGCTTCTCCCTCTCCCTCTGCTTATGTCTCTGCCTCTTTCTCTGTGTCTCTCAATAAATAAGTAAAATATTTTAAAAAAGAATAAGTCACTAGGCCTAAAAGACAAGCAGTGTTCACACTATGAACACACATCAATAAGGAGAAAGACAAATAATGTAAAAGAATTAAACTTGAAATGATTAAGGCTGGATATATCAGAATTAATTTTATGAACTACTCACCATGTATGTCTAAATACTGCAGAGGATAATAATTCTCTAAACCGTTTAACATACTATTGAATTATATTTTATACAGCAAAAAGTGAATGAATAATTCTATATGACACAAAAAAAATCAATCCTATTTCTTTTTTTTTAGTCACCATAGACGTACTTTATCCTCCCAGTTTGGTGTTCATATACTTTAAAAACAATTACAGGGCAGCCCAGGTGGCTCAGCGGTTTAGAGCCGCCTTCAGCCCAGGGCATGATCCTGGAGACCAGGGATCGAGTCCCACATTGGGCTCCCTGCATGGAGCCTGCTTCTCCCTCTGCCTGTGTCTCTGCCTCTCTCTCTCTCTCTCTGTTTCTCTCATGAATAAATAAAAAAAACTTTTTAAAAATAAAAAAATAAAAACAATTACAAAATGTTTAGCTTCTCTATTAGACTGGCTTTGGGTAAATCAGAACTTTCATTTACTGCGCTCCTCATTCTTTTTTTTCCCACTGTGCTCCTCATTCTTGTAAGTTATTGCCTTTATATTAGTAAATTATGTTAATTTACTTATCTGTACTTGCAGAACACACTGCAAGAGAGGAAAAACTTATATTCTTAAAAATAATACAGTCAGCTAACAACCTGATTTTGATATGGGCAAAGAACTTAATAAATATTTCTCCAGAGATAACACAAATGGTCAACATGCATATAAAAAGATGCTCAACATCACAAATAATTAAGGAAATGCAAATAAAACCTATGAGATATCACTTCACTCTTATTAGGATGGCTACTACCTGAAAAATAGAATATAAGTATTAGCAAGAATATGGAGAAACTGGAATGCTTGTTCACTGTAGATGAAACTCTAAAATGGAACAGCCACAGTGGAAAACATTATGGAGGTTCCTCAAAAAATTAAAAATAAAGTTACCATATGATCCTAGCAATCTCACTTCTGGGTATATACCCACAAGAACTGAAAGCTGGGTCTCAGAGATATTTGCACACCTGTGTTTATAGCAGCATTATTCGTAACAGCCAAGGAAGGCATGGAAGCAAACCAGGTAACTGTCAACAGATGAATGGATAAACAAAATGTGGTACATACATAAAATGGAATATTATTCAGCCTTTAAAGAGTAGGATATTCTGAAACATGCTTCATACAATATAGGTGGACTGAGGACATTGTGCTAAATGAAATAAGCCAGTCACGAAAAGAGAAACATCTTTGATTGCATTTATATACCTAGCTAGTCAAAATAAAAGACAGTATAAAATGGTCTTCAGGGGCTGCAGGCAGACCAGAATGGAAACCTAGTGTATATGAGGTATTAAGAGTTTCAGTTTCGCAAGATAAAATAGATCTGGAGTTATCTACCTGGATAATTGGTTAATTTGAAGTGTTCAACTTCCTCAGAGAAAGCCACTCTATACCAGGGATAGGGAGCACCACCAGTTTTTTGTACTATCCATGAACTAAAATAGTTTTTACATTTTTAAATGATTGGAAAGGAAGATCAAAAGAAGAGCATTTCATGACAAGTACAAATTACATGAAATTCAAATTTCTTTTTTTTTTTTTTTCAAATTTCAGTGTCCATGAATAGGTTTTATTGGAACAAAGTCACATCCATTCATTTGCATATTGCCTATGGCCCTAGTACTACTCCAGGACAGAGAGTAGTTCTAACAGAGACCTTATGGTCTAAAAAACCTAAAACACTAACATGCTCTTTACAAAAAGTCTGCCAACTCATACTCTACACCTAATTCCAAAATAAGGAATTAGAAAATAAAATGAAGTAAATAAAGAGTAAATAACAATTTCTGAAATTCTGATTTAATAATTCTTAAATATATATATATCTTTTATGTAGTTTCTTATTTCTACAATCAAGACATCTGTAAATACAAAGAGGTGTACAGGCATATGCGCCCATGCTTTATCTTTAATACCTGCAGTATCTGGAGTTAAGCTTCAATCTTAGAATAAAATTTCAATGGTAGTTAAGCTCTTTGGGTACTCTTAATAAATACAGAATTTATACAACTATTTTATTACATAGCTGTGTCTTCTCAAATAACTGGGCTAAAGTCATTTTTACTTTACACAAATTTAGGGATCCCTGGGTGGCGCAGCGGTTTGGCGCCTGCCTTTGGCCCAGGGCGCGATCCTGGAGACCCGGGATCAATTCCCACATCAGGCTCCCGGTGCATGGAGCCTGCTTCTCTCTCTGCCTGTGTCTCTGCCTCTCTTTCTCTCTCTGTGACTATCATAAATAAATAAAAAATTTTTTTAAAAAAAGCATTCTACACAAATTTAGAAAAGATATCCTAAATAATAGTTAAAATATACAATAAAATTGCTGAGACCTCATGATAATGAAAAGTTTGCATCACCTTTATCATTTTCTTATTAAAGGCAAGCTCTGTGGGTATAGTTGTAATTTATCATGTTAGCTGTTAAAGATAACTAAAATGCTTCAAACATAAAGTTGTGAACAATGTTCCACTTAGCCATGCATCTATGCTTTAGCTAATAACTTGTTAATAGAAACTTTAAGGAAGAAAAACATTTGTTAAACTTCAAGATACTTAAGACAACATTTAACATATATACTTATCTTTTAGCAAGTAAAGAGCTAATAATTACTATAAATTGATCCTGGCAAAGAGGCTATCATAGTAGGGTATACTGATCTCTATTTCAAATTTCAGATTTAGGCAACAAGCTGAAATCATTAAACCCCCTTAAAATTCCCATTTTCTTTCTTCTGCTGCTCTGTAATCTGGAGAAGCAAATTAGTACAAACAAATGCAAGTAGTTTTAACCTAAGAACTGTCACTGTTCTTGAAATCAGTATATACTGCAGTAAAAGTAAGCTCTGGTAGTAATAAGCTATAATGATGGGTCTATGGTATCAAAGACGTGACCTCAGTTAATTAACTTTTGCTCCCTCCTAAATAAACATCCACCTAAATAATTTTATGATTAAGCAATTTAAAGTTGCATCCTTTTCAATAAATTCTGAGAAACTTGAGTAATTTTTAAAACAAACCACCAACAAAAAAGGTAATAAACATGTGGAAAACAGCTTATGTTCTTGGTAATCATATATATACAAGTAAAACAATCTGGAATACAACCACTTAACAAGTCAAACACTTTTAAAATATACTACCACTAAAGCAGTGATGTTTCCATTAAACTGGTTCATGTGTGTTACTGGTGACAGTGTAAATAGGTACAACTCTTACAGCAACATCCAGAAAGAAATTCATACTTTTTGACTAACTTAAACTGAAACAACTGCAACATCTGAGGTATGACAATTTTCAAAGGCATACAGAGTGTTATACTGTATTTAGCAAACCTAAAAGTCAGTTTATTTCTTTTTTTTTTTTTTAATTTATTTATTCATGACAGACACAGAGAGAGAGAGAGAGAGAGAGAGGCAGAGACACAGGCAGAGGGAGAAGCTGGCTCCATGTAGGGAGCCTGATGTGGGACTCAATCCCGGGTCTCAAGGATCACACCCCAGGCTGAAGGCAGCGCTAAACCACTGGGCCACCGGCACTGCCCTAAATGAGTTTCTAAAGCAAACACTATTACTTCTCAAAGGGCGATAATTTAAAAGAGCCAAAGTGGGATCCCTGGGTGTCGCAGCGGTTTGGCGCCTGCCTTTGGCCCAGGGCGCGATCCTGGAGACCCGGGATCGAAGCCCACATCGGGCTCCCTGCATGGAGCCTGCTTCTCCCTCTGCCTGTGTCGCTGCCTCTCTCTCTCTCTCTCTCTCTCTCTTTCTGTGATTATCATGAATAAATAAATAAATAAAATCTTTAAAAAAAAAAAATAAAAGAGCCAAAGTAACAAAGATGTGTCACATTTTTACCTTTCCAGTGAAAGAACTGAGAACAGAGAATTGAGACTACCTCCAACCTGAAAAGTGTATTTGTCCCAGCTATTAAATTATGGGGGAAAAAAAAAAGATGCAAATATTAACTATGACCTCTTAGAACCCAACCCCTAAATAAGACACAACTGTATTATGACTGTAACTCATCAGAAAACAGTTTCTCTCAGAATCAGAAAAAAAACATTGGAATTGTAGGATTCCAATGCCACGCGTTATTTTAGATTACTGATACATTGTCATTTCATAATAACAGGAAAAAAAAAATAGTCCCAGACAACATTCACCTAGCTATATATTACTACTATCCAAAGGAGGAAAAAAAAGATTCAAATTGATCTGAAATTTTCAAACCAACTAAAGTATTAAAGATAAAAGTAAACAAGAATTCTGGTAATGCTGATTAGCTAAATCAGACCAATCTTCCGTTCTGGAAACAAGTTGGACTCAATTCTTTTTTTTTTTTTTTTTTTTTCAATTCTTTTTTTAAAGTCTGCTTATAGAATGTCAATCAATGAAGAATCATGGGGCCAAAATACAGGAAAAAAAGAAATTCTAGAAAGTTGAGTCTGGTATATGAGGCTTCCTCAGCCTCTAGAAGCATTTGCTGATTTCAGAACTAGTGACTTAGAAATTGAGATGCTAAGCAAAAGTTTGGCAATATCACTAGGCTGGACAGAAAAACAAAACAAAACAAAACAAAACACTGAAATCCAGAGCTTCCCCCAAATTTTGCATTGGGGTCACCATCTCAGAGCAAAAGTGAACATCAAGGATTAACGTCCAGCTTCTAATCTCAATCCTTAAAAGTGGATCAGGAAAATCTGATTTATAGTGCCCCTATATTTCTGCCAAAATTAAATGTAAATCTTATCATGGAAGGTTGCCATTATTCTAGGCCCTAAATGATCCCTGCTTTTTCATCAAAAATGTCCCATATACAATTAAAAAACAAACAAAAAAACCCAATACCCAAGAAAATAACACAACTGAAAAGCAAATAATACATGGAACAAGACTCAAAGAACTCTAGATAATGAGGTTACCAGACACATGCCTCCAAATAATTATGCCGAATAGTTAGACTGAGAACTGTGACAGAGAACCTGAAACTAAAAAGAGAACCAAATTGCTTTCTAGAACTGAAGTAAAAAAAAAAAAAAATTAAGAACTCAGTAAATGAGTTTGACACATTAAAAAGCTTAAGAGAGAATGAGGGGCACCTGAGTGGCTCAGTAAAGTTGAGTGTTCAATTCTTGATTTCAGCTCAGGTCATCTCAGGGTTGTGGGACTGAGCCCCTATGGGACTGACTCCACCCAGCGTGGAGCCTGCTTGAGATTCTGTCTTTCTCTCTGCCCCTCCCTCCCTCCCTCTCTCTAATAAAAGAAAATGAATTAACAAACTAGAAGGTATCTCAGAAAAATATGCCTTTATGAATAAAAACATGAAAATACAGAAAAGGGCATGAGAAACATATAGCATACAGTAAGAAGATCTAATGCACGTATAACTGGAGTCCCAGAAGGAGAGAAGATGACAGGATACAACTATCTGAAATGATATGGGCTGAAAATCCCCAAAGCTTATAAAAGCCTTCAACAGTGCTATCCAAGAAAATCCTCTGCAGTGATGGACATAACATGCCAAAAAGGCAGCCAGTAATTACATGTGGCTACTGAGAACTTACGGACTAAATTTCTAATTTCTTAAGTCATAGATATAGCCACATATATCCAGTGGCACTGGCGAGCGCAGCCCCAAGTCACAGATCTACAAAGTCCGACACAGCAAGTAATAGAAAAGAAAAGCATACCTACAAACATTATTGTAAAACTGCTTGAAAATCAAAAATAATTACCACCACCAAACCTGAAAAGCAACCAGAGGCTGCAAGCTAGATTACCATTAAAGGAGCAACAATAAGAATAACAGCTGGGGTGCCTGGGTGGCTCAGGTTGTTGAGCATCTGCCTTCAGCTCAAGTCGTGATCTTAGGGTCCTGGGATCGAGCCCAGCATCAGGCTCCCTGCGAAGCAGAGTCTGCTTCTCCCTCTGCTTTTGCCCTTCCCCCTGCCCTCTCTTTCAAATGAATAGATAAAATCTTTAAAAAAAAAAAAAAAAAAAAAAAAAAAAGGCTGACAGCTGACTTCAGAACAAAACAATGAAACTGGGTCTCAGTGGAATAACACACAATGAGCTGAATGAAAATAACTGCCTACTTAGATTCCAATGTCCAGACAAAAACAAAAACTTTTTAAGAATAAAGATGGAGAAAAGACTTGTAAGACAAGCAGTAACAGAGAATTCCACACCAGATAGACCCAAATAGAAAAGACATTATAGAGCATTCTTTAGGCAAACAGAAAATCAACTCAGCTTAAAAAAATATATATATGTAAATATAAATGCAGCATTACAATATAAAAAACTAATATCTTTTTTTAATACTAATATCTTATGGGTGGTTAAAATACACATAGAATCAAACTATGTAGGAGCACCTGGGTGGCTCAGCTTGTTAAGAATCTCTCTTCAGGGGCAGCCCTGGTGGCGCAGAGGTTTGGCGCCGCCTGCAGACTAGGGTGTGATCCTGGAGTTCCGGGATCGAGTCCCACATCGGGCTCCCTGCATGGAGCCTGCTTCTCCCTCTGCCTGTGTCTCTGCCTCTCTCTCTCTCTCTGTATCTATGAATAAATAAATAAAATCTTAAAAAAAAAAAAAAAAGAATCTGTCTTCAGGGACACCTGGGTGGTTCAGCAGTTGAGCTACAAAAATTCTTAAGCACCTATAACAAAAAAATATATAAGGGATCCCTGGGTGGCTCAGCGGTTTGGCGCCTGCCTTTGGCCCAGGGCGCAATCCTGGATTCCCAGGATCGAGTCCAGCATCGGGCTCCCGGCATGGAGCCTGCTTCTCCTTCTGCCTGTCTCTCTCTCTCTCTCTCTCTCTCTCTATCATCAATCAAGATTTAAAAATAAATAAATAAATAACATATATATATATATAAATATGTAATACAAAAAATGACAAACTATTTATACAGAGATAAATCTACAATCACTTTGGGACTTTTTAAAAAAGATGTAATTTATCTGAGAGAGAAGGGGGCAGAGGGAAAGGGAGAAGCAAACTCCCCACTGAGCAGGGAGCCAGACTTGGGGCTCGATCCCAGGACCCAGTGATCATGATCTGAGCTGAAGTCAGATGCCCAACCAACTGACCACCCAGGCACTCCTGGGACACTTTAAACCTTTAAACTTGTTCTGAGCAAGAGCAGACCATCAAAAAGTAATGATAATTAAAAAAAAAAAAAAACCTTGATATACTTATTGATGTACTTATATACATATTACATCACATCTAACCACTACAGCCCCCAAAATTTTGGGGGTGCCTATATAAGGAATATTTATCAAGAAAGACCATATGTTGGGTCATAAGGCAAGTCTCCTATTTTAAAGAACTGAAATCTTACAAGTTTAGTTCTTATTACAGTAGACCTAGGTTAGAAATCAGTAAAAGCCTTTTAATCTATATATAATACTTATACAAAATACATGCTAATCAACTGTTTATGTTATTAGTAAAGCTTCCAGCCAAGAAGAGGCTATTAGTAATTAAATTTCTGGGGAGCTAGAAGTTATATGCAGATTTTCAACCCTGTGGAAGTTGGCACCCCTAACCCTCACAGTAGTTCAAGCGTCTACAACTATACTTCTGAATAATCCATGGATCAAGAGATATCATGGAAATTATAGAATATGTTGAGCTGAATGAAATACATACACACACATATATCAAAACCTGGGGGAGTGAACACTTTAAAATGATTAATTGTATGTTATATGAATTTCACCTCAATTTTGGGGAGAAGGCAAAAAAGAAAAAAATCAGAGAAAGAAAGCCTTAAATCCATGCTTAGGTAACTCTAAAACCTCAAACACACTGGGTGGGTGGGGGAAACAGGGAGGTTGAAAACAAACATAAAAGACTATGAATGCTAAAAATGGTTCCATGAAAAAACTAAAACTGGTGAGATCAAGAAAAAAAGATACAGATATTGACTATCTAGAATGAAAAGAGGACATCACTGTAGATGTTAGGCACAGAAATATCACAGGGAATATTATTTACAATTTTATGCATATGTATTTGAAATTTTAGATAAAATGTAGGAATTACTAGAAAATACAATTTACCAAAACCAATATGAAAACTGAAACTCTAAAGAGTACTATGACATTATAGAAATTGAAGTCATTATTTAAAACTTCTCCACAGAGAAAACTTCAGGCTTAGAAAGCTTCCTCAGTGACCTCTACCAAATATTAAAGAAGCTGTAACACCCTTTTTACATAAATTCTTAAGGTAGTGGTAAAAGAAAAAGCACTTCCCAACTCATTTTTATGAAACCAGTGTTTCATTGATACAAAACCTGACAAAGATATTATAAGAAAGGAAAATTACAGGCCTATCTCATGCATGTATGTAGGTGCAAGAATACTAAATGAAAAATCAGCAAAGTAATTCATATAAAAAAACTAATTGCTCACAATTAAATTGGGTTTAGTCCAGGAATAAAAGGTTGGTATAATAATTGAGGAGCAATAAAATAATTTACCACAATAAAAAAAATGCTGAGGTGTTAAAATGATTATGTGAATAGATGCAGAAAAAGCATTTGATAAAATTCAATGTCCAGGGATCCCTGGGTGGCGTAGCGGTTTAGCGCCTGCCTTTGGCCCAGGGTGCGATCCTGGAGACCCGGGATCGAGTCCCACATCGGGATCCCGGTGCATGGAGCCTGCTTCTCCCTCTGCCTGTGTCTCTGCCTCTCTCTCTGTGTGTGACTATCATAAATAAATAAAAATTAAAAAAAAAAAATAGTTGAGAAAACCTTTAAAAAAAAATTCAATGTCCATTTATGATTTGAACAAAAACTAGTAACCAATAATAGAAGGGAATTTCCTTACTCAGAGAAAGAATAGATCCAAAATACCTATATGTTAAATTGTAAAATATTGATTTTCCTCCTACTTCTAAAATAGGAGGAACACAAGGATTCCCACTATAACCAATCTATTCAACACTGTACTGGCAGATATAATCTCTGCAATAAGGCTAGAAAAACAAAAAGTATACAGATTGGTAAAGATGAAATGAATTTATCACTCATAAGCCGTAAGCTTATAGAAAGGCAATCTAGTTGAGATATATTATCAGAATTATAAGCAAAGTTTCTGGTTACCAAGGCAATATGCAAAAATTAACTGAATTTCTACGTATCAGCAATAAATAGAAAATAAAGTTAAAGAGAGATACTATTTACAGTAACATCAAAAAATAAAACACCAAGTGTAAATTTTGCAAGTTCATTACAGAGAAAACTATATAATATTACAGAAATGATGAATATACACAATACATAGATTGGAACACTCATTGTAGAGATATGATCAAGAGATTCTGTGTAATTTCAAGCCCTCAAAAGATTGGTTTTTGTTTTGTTCCATTTGTAGAATGCATCCAAAAATATCCAAGGCAATTTGAAGAAAATCAATAAAATGTGTACTAATTTTTTTATCACTATCCTAACAAGCTACCACAACTTAACAAGTTGTGGTAACAAGTTATCACAAACTTAGCAGCTTAAAAACACATATGTATTACCTCCAGTTTCTACAGATCAGAAATCCCAGCACAGCATGGTCCAGCCTGGTTCTCTGCTTAGAATCTTACAAGGATGAAATCAAGGTATCAGGCTGTGTTTCTGTCTAGCCACTCTAGGAGAGAATTTGTTTCCAGACTTATTAAAGATGATGGCAAAATTCAGTTCCAAGCAATTGTAGGACAAAGGTCCTCATTTCTTTCCTGTCCGTCAAGTGAGAAATATTAGTGTCAGCTTCTAGAGGCCACTTCCATTCCCTGGTTCATGGTCCTCTTTTAAAAGCAGAAACAAACAAACAAAAAAAGGCAGAAACAGCAGACCAAGTTCTTTTCGTGTTTCTGAGCCAAATCCCTCTGATCTCTCTTTCTGCCCTTTCTTCTGCCTTCTTCTCCTCTGCCTTTTTTTGTATTTAAGGGGCTTTGTGTGGCTGAACTGGGTCCACTCAAGCCAAAGCAATCTCACCATTTTAAGATTATCAGTAACTTTAATTACATCTGCAAAATCCCTTCAAAGTACTACACAGATTAAGTATTCAATTGAATATTCAGAGGAAAAAAATCTTGGGAGAACATCTTTAGAATTCCACCTACCCAAAGGCAAGAAAGTTTGTTTTACTTGCATCAAGCTGGTTAAGTAAAACTGTATGATACTGGCACAAGAACACACAAATGATAGAAAATGTACAGCCTAGAAACAGACTTGTTTCTGGGTACAGACACCTGACTCACAAATAAAGGTAGCACTGCAAAACAGTGGAAAAGTTCTTTTCAGTAAATGGTGCTGAGATACCAAGAGAGCCATAGGAAAATGACACTACTACCTCATACCATATAGGAGAAAAATCAACTTCAGGAGGATTATATACACCTAAGTATGAAAAGCATAATAACAGTTTCTGAAGAATATAGTAGAATGGGATGACTTCAGGATTAGTGGCATAAGGAGCTCAGTGGACTATCTGAAACAAGCATTTACCTGGCGAAAACTTTTTTTGACTTTTTTCTTAGAAAAGCAACCAACCATTTAGTGGTTTTGGAGATCGTCCTAAGAGCATACTGCAAATGGAGAAACATTTACTCAAGAAAATATACTAAACTGAGGTGAGAGGAGCAAGCATCTGTGACATATAAGCCACAAATCACTCCTATTCACACCCCACAATTCCATGTGACACATGTTCTACACTAGATGGGTGCTACAGGAGCTCCCCTATCCCAGTACAAGAGTATAATTTCACCTCAGAAGAGAAGGATACTGGCATCTCTCCCCACCCATCCCCCCAGCTTCACGTTGCAGAAATTCTACATCAGGCGGGCATAGATGAGAAAACTAGGGAGTCCCTCCTCCCAACCAACTTCCACTTATAAGACAGAAGCTCTACTCCAGGTACAGTATGCCAAAAATACTGGGTCACAATTGCTCACTCATAAGCAAAACTTTTTTTTAAGATTTTATTTATTCATGAGAGACACAAAGACAGAGAGAGAGAGGCACAGACACAGGCAGAGGGAGAAGCGGGCTCCATTCCATGCAGGGAGCCTAACGTGGGACTCGATCCTGGGTCTCCAGGACCACACCCCGGGCTAAAGGCAGCGCTAAACCGCTGAGCCACCTGGGCTGCCCCAAAACTTCTTTATCAGGAGGGGAAAGGTGAGAAAAGTGATTACCGTCCTCACCCAGGGCCCTACTCCTAACAGCTGGGTGTCACTTCAACAGTAGTTATCTCCTTTTGGAGCTCCTTAGTGGCTCAGTCAGTTAAGCATCCCACTCTTGATTTCGGCTCAGGTCTTGACCTCAGGGTTGTAAGTTAAGAGTGTAGACTCCAGGTTGGGCATGCAGCCTACTTAAGAGTCTCTCTCTCTCCCTCTCCCTCTCAAAATGAAAAGTTATCTCCTTTCTCTCTTCCTAACCCCACTGAAGCAAAGCAGAAGTTCTTCCCTGGGGGAAAAAAACAAGCCATAAAAACTGAAAGCTCTATTCTCCACCTAAAGCAACAGACTTTATTTGGCAGATTGTGGGGAAGTTCGTCCTAGGGGTATTTTACAAAACTATGAAGATCTGGGAGTTAACCACTAAAAGGACTATAGTTTCATGATAGAAGTAGCAACAAGCAAAGCTACAGAGTATCTATCTAAAAGTCCACTAAGACTGAGGTAAGGAAAGGGCAGCTACCTCTCACAGCAAGCACAAGTCTCAAAGACTGGCAACCCTTAGCTTCTGCAGAGACCCGACTTAATGAAATCAAGGACTGTGGAGCAATTCATGCCCCAGGATGTTGATGAAAACAACAGAGCAATAAGCTAGCAATTAGTGGACGCTGACAGCTGGGTATGATAGCAATAGAAACAGACCAGCCAAACTTAAAGGGAAAATCAAGGAAAGAGACAAAATGAACAGGGCCGAAACAAAACCACAGCCATCCCTGGGGGTCAAGGAGACTATGCACAAGCCTTTGAGAGGGCCCAGATGTTGGATTCAGCAGAGTTCAAAGCAGCTATTATAAATATGTTCAAAAAAACTAAAGGAAACCATGTTTAAAGAATTAAAGGGAGGTTATTATAACAATGTCTCATCAAACAGTATGCCAATGAAAAGACAGGAATTATACAAATTAAGTGAAAATTCTGTAGGTGAAATGTACAATAACTAAAATGAAAAACCCAGTAGAGGGGCTGAACAGCGGACTGGAGCTAGCAGAAGAATCAACCAGTTCTTCTGGCTACACCATGGAGTATTTGAATCTACATGAGAAAACATGAGTGCCAGGAGACAGCATACCTGTGTATTTCTTCTCAATTCTCTTAACTGATTTAAAAAGTAACTGCACATACAACATGCATATAATTGTAACACTGGTCCTAAAATATTTAGAAATGTAACATTTAATAATAGCACAAAGGAGGCAGGTGGAGTCAAACTTTATTGAGTAAGGAAACTGTATTAGTAAATCAAATCTATAGAAAGAAATGAATCAAAATGATGTTAGTACAACACTACAAATATGTTTATGTTTTCCTTTCTTATCTCAATTTCCTTAAAAGACAGAATTATATAAGGCAATAATTATAATTTTTTTGGTTTGTAATATAGCAATGTGATTTAAGGAAAAGGGAAGGACTGAATAGAGCTAAATAGAAATAAAGTTTCTATATATCACTGAAGTTAAATTATTAACCTGAAGTAGATTCTGATAAGTCATATAACGTACACCCTCAAGCAAGCACTAAAAAAATAACTAAAAAATACATTAAGAATCATTAGGGAATTAAAATGGTACACTAGAAAATATTCAATGCAAAAGAATGCAATAAAGGAAACAAAAAGAGACATACAGAAAACAAAAAGCAAAATGGCAGGCATAAAGCCAACCATTATCAATATCATTAAATGATAGTGGATTAAACAGCAAAATCAAGAGGCAAAAACTGAAAAACTGGATTTTTTTTAAAGATTTTATTATTTATTCATGAGACACACAGAGAGGCAGAGACACAGGCAAAGGGAGAAAGAAGCAGGCTTCCTGTTGGGAGCCTGATGCCAGACTAATCCCAGGACCCTGGGATCACGACCTGAGCCAAAGACAGAGGTTCAACCAATGAGCCACCCAGGTGTCTCTGTAAGACTAGATTTAAAAAGAAAAGGATCTAACTGCTGTCACACTTTAGATTCAAAGACACAAATAGGCTGAAAGTAAATGAATGGAAAGAGACACACCATGCAAATAGCAACCATAAAAGAACTGCAGTGGATATATCAGACAGCCTCTAAAATGTTTTCAGAGGTAAAGAGGAACATTTTATAACAAAGGGTCAATCCATCTGTAAGATATAAAATTATAAACACATATGTACTATATAACAAAGCCTCAAAATGAAGCAAAACTGACAGAATCAGAGAGAAATAGACAATCCTACAACACCTGAAAGACTTCAATACTCCATTTAGAGTAACAAATAGAACTAGGTAGAAATTGACAATTAAACAGAGACCTTCAAGACTTCAAACCTACAAGACCTAAGGACATGTAGAGGATACTCCATCCAACAAGAAAACATACACTCTCCTACAACACATGTGGTACATTCTCTATGGCAGGCCATATGCTAGGCCATAAAACAAGTATCAATAAATTGAAAAGGATTGAAAGTAGACAATGATCTCCAACAACAAATGAATTAAATTAGAAGTCAATTACAGAAAGAAACCTGGGAAACCCACAAGTATGTGGAAATTAACATATCCCTAAATCAGGAATAGGTCAAAAGAAGAAATCAAAAGGAAAATGAGAAATCACCAGAGATGAATAAAAACAAAAAACACACCAAAACTTACTGAACTGCTAACTGAGTACTTAGAAACTTACAGCTGTAAGTGCCTACATTTAAAGAGAGAAAATATAGGAAAACATTTTTATGAACTTGAGATACTTCTTAAATACCATAATGACAGGAGAAAAACAGGCCACAGAAGGGGGGAGGGATAATATTAAAAAAACAAGTAATACTTATCCAAAATACAAAAAAAAATTCCTTCAAATACATTACTGTTTTTTCTAAGCCAAACACCACAAAGGAAAATTGACCAAAAGATTTGAACACTTTATATACATTAGATATTCAAACACCAATAAACTTATGGGAAAATGGTTAACAACTTCACTCAATAGGCAAATGAAAATTAAAACCATAAACACCAACTCATACCCATCAGATCAGCAAAAATAAATAATACTAACAATTCCAATTGTTGGTGAGGATGTGGAGGAATGGGAACTCTCAAACTGCTCATGGAAATATAAATTGTTACAACCATTTTTGGAAACCAGCAGTATCTACTAATGGCAAATTCATACCCATAACCCAGTAAATTTACTGTTAGGTATACATCAACAAATATTAATAGTATATGCAAAGACTGGTATAAACACATTCAAACAGCATTACTAGTAATAGTCAAGAAGTGGAAACAATCTAAACAGCTATCAACAGATTATATAAACTGTGGTATATGCATACAAAGTAATAAAAATCAACTACAGTTACAGGATTAACATGGATGAGCATCAAAAACATCATGTGGGGATCCCTGGGTGGCGCAGCGGTTTGGCGCCTGCCTTTGGCCCAGGGCGTGATCCTGGAGACCCGGGATCGAATCCCACATCAGGCTCCCGGTGCATGGAGCCTGCTTCTCCCTCTGCCTGTGTCTCTGCCTCTCTCTCTCTCTGACTATCATAAATAAGTTTAAAAAAATTAAAAAAAAAAAAAAAAAAAAAAACATCATGTGGAGCAAAAGTAGCTACAAATGAAATACATACTATGTGAGTCAACTCATATGAAGTTCAATGACAGGCATTACTCAGTCAGAATAGTGATTTCTTTGGGGGAAAGAGAGAAGGCAGTAACTGATGGGAAAAGGAAGAGGGCTTCTGAAGTGCTGTCAAAGTTGTTGACTGAGTGGCAGTTACACAGATTATGGCTTATAATAATTCACTGAGCAAAAATTTGTGTGCATTTTCTTTCTTTCTTTTCTTTTTTTTAAGATTTTACTTAGGGGCACTTGGGTGGCTTAGTCAATTAAATGCCTGCCTTCAGTTCAGGTCAGAATCACCAGTCCTGGGATCCAGGCGCACATTGGGCTCCCTGTTCAGCAGAGTTCACTTCTTTCTCTCCCTCTGCACCCACCCCCCCCGCCCCGCCGCTGCTCATGCTCACCCTCCTCTCACACACTCTCTCTCAAATAAATAAAATATTTTTAAAAATTAAAATCACATGGGGCACGTGGGTGGCTCAATCTTTTAGATATTTGGCTCAGGTCATCGTAACAGGACTCAGCATGGAGTCCGCTTGAGATTCTCCCCCTCCACCCCAAATCCCACCCTACATGCACTCTCTAAAATAAGTAAATATTTAAAAAAATAAAATACACTGCATTGCATCACAGTAAAATTACAGTACTTGAGCTTTATAGGGTAGTAACTTCTAAAGACATGTCCTTAAAAATATCACAAGGAAAAACTTGTGTAGAATTTAATAAAAGTATAAAACTTTATACAATGAAAAATTACAAATACATAAAAAGAAAAAAATGATGGAGAAAATGGTCTATCAAGTATTACAAGGACTAACATCACTTGCCTAAGATACAGACTTCAAGAAAAATTAGCAATGGGATTTTCTTGTACAAAGTTCAATTTCCCTAGCAATCAAGACATATCAATGGTATCAAGAAGATACCATTTAACAGATAAACTGAAGGAAACTTGTGTAATTCCTTTCTCTAGGGAGCACTTTGTTCATACCTCTGTGATAGAGATACAATTTCCTCCCTTCCTATTTTCCTTTTCTGAGAACTTTCCTTCACGGCAAAGGATTGCTCTAGGATCCACAAGAGCAAAGGAATGCTCTAGGATCCACAAGAGAACTTTCCTTCACAGCAAAGGATTGCTCTAGGATCCACAAGAGAATAGTGCTACTCTGGTTCCTGAATTTCTAGTTTCTATTTCAGTCCCCTTGAGGCCTAACTGGGTTCTAAGACCTATATCTTTCTAATAATAAATTTGTTTTGCTTAAGTTTTTTTCTAGCAACCAAGTGACCAATGGATATAATACCCTGATAGACTATATGCTACAACTACATGACAGTTCTGCTTATATCAGAAGTTGAAAACTGGCAACTCAGATTGTTTTACCTGACCCACAAGGTGTTTCTCAAAAAGTATGAATTACATATTATGAATTATACTCTTCTTCACCAGACTTTGATCAAGTTCCTGGGAGGCAGGGACTCTATCTTATGTATCTTTGTTTTCCCAGTGCTAAACTCAATCCAAAAATACTTGCTGACTGAATAAACTATGCCAATAACATTTCTATAAAACTCTAAAGTTCTGACAATTGATTCATATATGAGAAGTAATAGCAGACTAAAATCCTAGTTATCCCACAGGGAAAACAATAAATAATGTCAATATACAATAAAACATAAAATATAGAACACATAAAAATGTGTCCTTTTGCCCAGTAAACCAACTCCTTCAAATGTATATATACTGAAGAAACAATTCAAAGGAAGAAAGAAAAAATATTATATGCATAACAAATGCCACAATATTATACAGTGAAAAGAAATAACAATTATGATTAAGTTTTGATATATGTATCAACTAAATAAGTTAGTATATATTCACTTAAAATATAATTATGAAAAAAATATAATTATGAAAATTATGAGAACATATACAGATAAGGGAATGCAACCTAAATTTTTTTTAAAGATTTTATTTATTTAACAGAGAGAGTGCACAAACAGGGGAAGCAGGAGGCAGAGGGAGAGGAAGAAGCAGACTTTCCAATGACTCTCTAATATGAGCTTGTTTTTTTATCCCTGCCTTTCTTCTCGGAAGCAAAAATTCACCAATGCATGAACACACACACAAACAGCAGCAGCAAGTAACTTAACCAAGGTCATATAGCTCAGAAGTGACAGTGAAAGGATATAAATCCACGTCTATTGATAGTAAGCCCACATTCCTAAGCCTCATACTAACTACACTGCCTACACACCCACTAATAAACACACATTATTAAGCACCTAGTGCACATAAAGCACTCTCCCTGGTATAAATAAGAACACACAAAAACACAATACATGGCACTTTTACAATTTTCAACGCAGTGCTTTATATGAAAAGCAAGATAAAGCATTGCTAATTAAAGATAAACATTGCTAATCCAAATCCAGTGTTTAATGCTTGATTAAATGTTGTAAGCATGTATCATAAATTTGATCAATTCTGAAGCCACAGAAAAGTACAAGAACTAAAATAATAAAAGTAGGAATTTTAAACATCTGAAATCTGCCTCTGTCAGACACAACTCTGCTAGAATTCAACAGCCCAGGAAAACAATTCACGTGTATGTATCAAGTGTACTCCAGCCATAAGAGACCTTTACCCAGATAGTACTTGTTTTTCCTTATTCTTATCATTTAAACAAAGAAAAAATTTTAATTTGAAAGCATCAATAATATAATAGTGTTATTTAACATATAACTACTGGTTAATGCGCCACAAATTTCTCATTTAACGCTCCACAACCTTGTGAAGTACTGCTATTCCATCCTACAACCAAGAAAATCTACAGGTGAGGAGGGATGCCTGGGTGGCTGTCAGTTAAACCTCCAACTCCAGGTTTCAGCTCAGGTTATGATCTCAGGGTCGGGAGATTGAGCCCCAATTCCACTTTATGTTGGGCATGGAGTCTGCTTAAAGTTCTCTCTCTCACTCTTCTCCACTCCCTCTTCTTAAATAAAAATAAAATTTTAGAAATAATAGAACCACTAAATCAAAAGAGGGAAAGGGAAAAGGGAAAAGGGAAAAGGGAAAAGGGAAAAGGGAAAAGGGAAGGAAAGGAAAGGAAAGGAAAGGAAAGGAAAGGAAAGGAAAGGAAAGGAAAAAAGAAAGAAGAGAAGAGAAGAGAAGAGAAGAGAAGAGAAGAGAAAGAAAAGAAGAAAAGAAAAGAAAAGAAAAGAAAAGAAAAGAAAAGAAAAGAAAAGAAAAGAAAAGAAAAGAAAAGAAAAGAAAAGAAAAGAAAAGAAAAGAAAAGAAAATTAAATTCATGGGTGAGGCAATGAGAGATGAAGTGTACTAAGTGACAAAATCCAAACTGGAACCAAGGCCTAACAAATGCATGCTTGTAACTATTATGTTACACTAACTTTTTAAATCATAATGCTTTTTAACATGTGGTACCAATATTCAAAAACTAAGTATAATGCTTTCAACTAGGTCAAACAAGTAGGACACTAGGAAAAAAGAGAAGTAAGAGCTTGTAGGATGCTGCCACTTATTAATCTTAGGGGGTTTTTTTTGTTATTGTTTAAAAATATAAAATTTGTTTAAATAGAGTAAGAAATGCCCAGAGAAAATATAACAAAGCATTTAATAAACTCAATTAGATACATGTTCAGTGTCAGGTTTGTAACCCTTCATTAAGTGCAAGACACTGTGTTAATACTACTGAAGTCCAATACTTCTTAGGGTGAGTTGAACCCTACTGATTCAAAAATACATGCCCAGGGACGCCTGGGTGGCTCAGTTGTGGAGCATCTGCCTTTGGCTCAGGTAGTAATCTTGGGGTCCTGGGATTGAGTTCCACATCAGGCTCCCCAAAGGGAGCCTGCTTCTCCCTCTGCCTAGGTCTCTGCCTCTGTGTCTCTCATGAATAAATAAATTAAAAAAAAAAAAAAAACTTTAAATGCCCATCTCACACATTTTTGATATATAAACTGAGAAAAATCCTTTAAATAATTAATTTGGTAACATTCATCAAAAGTCCTAAAATTTTGTCCTGACAATTCCATTGAGAACGATCTTTAAAAAATAAAAATGTTTTTACTCAAAGATATTCATTATATCATTATCTAAGTGGCCAAAAAATAAAATTTAAATTATAAAGAAATTTTTAAAATAGCCTAAATAACTACCTATAATAGTTATTTTTGTTCACCATAATCCCTTTCTCAGGAAAACTACCACTCAACTAATCTGTGTGATCTTATTGTCAATCTTGATTTTCTGTAGGTTCCCCAACTCACCCTACCCAAAGCCATAGTGGCTAGTGACTTTGCAGTACTTCATCTCCCAGGTCCCAGGAATTGACTAAGAAATTGACAATTAAAATACATCAGCATCAACCTGTGGACATCAAGAAAGAGAGGTTGTCTTGCATTGTGTTGCTACGCTAAAAGCTATGAGTGTCTGGAAGTTCCAAAAAGAAAAGGCTAGAAGAACCCAGAAATGGAAACAGAGGGACGCCTGGGTGGCTCAGCAATTGAGCGTCTGCTGCCTTCGGCCCAGGGCATGATCCTGGAAGTCCCAGGATTGAGTCCCACATTGGGCTCCCTGCATGGGCCTGCTTCTCCCTCTGCCTATGTCTCTGCCTCTCTCTCTCTCTCTCTGTGTGTGTGACTATCATAAATGAAAGAAGAAAGAAAAGAAAGAAAAGAAAAGAAAAGAAAAGAAAAGAAAAGAAAAGAAAAGAAAAGAAAAGAAAAGAAAAGAAAAGAAAAGAACGAAAGAAAGAAATCAATGACATTATTTGAGCTCTTGGATCAAAATTATTTCCAAAGTCATCTCATCCCCCTCTACACATATAATTCCCAGTTATATAAACTAATAAATTCTTTTTAACTTACCAAAGCATGTGTTAAGTTTTCATCACAAGTAAGCAAGAGAACCATGACTAACACACCACCTAAAGAATGTTTAACTGAGTTAGTAATAGTACATCCATTCAATGGAATACTGCCGACAAAGCAGTTTAACTGTTAACCTGCATGACTAGTTTTAATCCTGGCTCTGCTACATATTCTCTACGTGCTCTTCAGTAAGTTACTGAACCTCTCCGGGCCTCAATTTCCTCATCTGTAAAATAAGGATATAATGGTACTCATTTCATACGATTGTTAGAAGTAAATGAGTTACTATTTACAAAGTACCTGGAACAGGGCCTACCACTAAAGTATATGTATAAATAAATAAGATATAAAAAGATATATAAATGAGATACATAAGTAACACAACATTGACAAAATCACATAATTACAGCGGTATTTTTAAAGACTTGTGCCCCGAAAAATGAAAAACTAGTTTTAAAGAAGCAAACACACTATTTACCAAAAGCATAGGGAAAAAAATTGGGATGTGCCTCAGATCTTACAAGAGACAGGATGAATTTGACTGGCTTCAAACAAATCCCTAGGACCTTCTCCAGTGGCACTATACTTATCATCAGACAGGAAGCACATACCTACTGTCAAGTGTGGAATCATGAAATCATACAATGTATCACATTTAACAATAGTTGCAGATACTATTAACAAGAAAACTTAAAAATTTAAATCTAGAAAAAGTTTGTCATTATCTCCAGCTAAACTGGTTTCCCAGGAAGGCACACATTATGAGCATAACCAATTCTTAATAATTCATATTAATGAAGAATAAATATTACAAGTCATCTACAAAAGTCACTCATATCTGACTTTGTAATGCATCTTTGTAGAATGTAAGCATTTTTGCTTAAATATGGGCATAACTTGTCTTCTTGATATTCTCAACAGTTCAGACCTAATAATGAAGCCACATGAGAAGATTTAAGTTTCAAAACCTAAAAATAAAGTTTCAAAACCTACTCCCTGGATCAGCTCTTCGTATCTTTCCACACCATGCTTTGAATTCCTATTAACTTACTCAAATTCTGTCTCTCGTTAGATTTACGAAATAATACATGTTACCAAGAGATTTGTTTTACAAGCAATAAAGTAATTAAAATTAAATGCTTTAGGGATGCCTGGGTGGCTCAGTGGTTGAGTGTCTGCCCTTGGGCTTAGGGCGTGATCCTGGGATCCGGGATTGAGTCTCACATCAAGTCCCACATCAGGCTCCCCGCAAGGAGCCTGCTTCTTCTCTCTCTGCTGTGTCTCTGCCTCTGTCTCTCATAAATAAATAAAAATCTTTAAAAAAAAATAAAATAAAACTATGTGCTTTAAAAATACTTCTTATAGGGATCCCTGGGTGGCGCAGCGGTTTGGCGCCTGCCTTTGGCCCAGGGCGCGATCCTGGAGACCAGGGATCGAATCCCACGTTGGGCTCCCGGTGCATGGAGCCTGCTTCTCTCTCTCTCTCTCTAAAATAAATAAATAAATGAATGAATGAATGAATGAATGAATGAATGAATAAATAAATAAAATTAAATAAATAAATAAAATTAAATAAATAAAATAAATAAAATAAAATAAAATACTTCTTATAGATGTGCCATATTGAGCTTCAAGCCTCTTTTCCCTGCCCAAACACTAATAGCAAAGATCCACCACTAAAGCACTCAATTTTATTCAGAGACCTTTTTTAAAGATTTTATTTATTCATGAGAGACACAGAAAAAGAGAAGCAGAGACATAGGCAGAGGGAGAAGCAGGCTCCCTGTGGGGAGCCGGATGCAGGGCTCAATCCCAGGACTCCAGGATCATACCCTGAGCCTAAGGCAGACACTTAACTCCTGAGCCACCCAGGCATCCCTATTCAGAGCCTTATGCATGAGATTATAAAGCCTCCACAGTAAGTAGTAACTCCTGTACTGACAGTGGAAAATTCTTTGTTCAAATTCTAATGTTTGTTATGGCTGTGATGGGCTTATAGGCCAAAAAAGGAAGATAAATGGCATCCCAATTAAGACTATTAAACATAAAAATAAGGTTTTTCATTAGTGTACCTCTAACATTTCCCATGAAAGAACTAAACAGATCTGAAAAAATGAAATGTAAGATTCACAGCTGGCACAGCCTTTTAAACTGGGTTGCTTGACTTGGGGCTTATTATGCATGTTACTTTTTATTTTTTTATTTTTATTTTTTGCGTGTTACTTTTTAATCTTATCTTCCTACATGTATAAAACTCATGCAAAAAACAAATAATAAAAGTTTACAGATAAACTTAATGAGCCTAAGAGACTGATTAGTAAATTAAAAAAAAAAAAAACTAAGAAATTAACCAAAACCAAATTTCTCTATTTTGGGCAATATATCCTTGTGGGTAAAATGCAGACTTTGTTCAAATCTCAGCCCTAACTGCATCATGGGCAAGGGTCTTCACTTCTCTGTGCTTCAGTTTCCTCGTCTGTAAAATGAGAATGAAAGTTATATATACCTCAGTTATAAGAAACAGCTAACTAAACTGTAGTTATTATTGTTGCTGCTAACCATATGACTCTCTAAAATATAACCTGCCTAAGAATTACTAACATAAGCATCTTCCTGGATCTGAAAATATATGCACATCAAGATATATAATCACTCCATTTTTAAGCAAACTTAACAGTCCCTCAACAAAACTTTTGTTGGGGGCCAATTCTACAGAGGACATCCTAGTATGCACCAAATACAGAAATGAACAAAACTGTCTCTGAATTCAAGACTTTTCCAACTAGTAGGCAAAATAAATAAAACTATAATAAAAGGCAACATGATGGAGATGCTATGAAATCATGACAAATCAAAACACTAATAAACAGAAAACACCTAAGTCAGGGTTAGTGGGGGGAGCAAACACTTCTTCCTGAATCTAATTACTTCATTACAGAGTATCACACTGTCATTTATGTAATTAACATAGTTTTTCATATATTCATAACAAGGCTTTAGAACATAGACCATTAAAAAAAAAAAAAAGATCATTCAGCACACTACATACCACGCTGATAAATAAACCTGACACTTCTTTTCGTAACAATGAAGGCTATCTTCTCTTAACAAACCCAAACGCAACCTTGAAAAAAGGTCACATTGCTTCTTTAGGAAACATTTCTCTCACCAATAAATGAAAGCTTCCAAATTCTCCTCCAGTAAGTTTTATTAGGTCTAATGTCAAAAGAATAGTATTTTTGAAAGACCTTTGAGAGCCTTGAATCCAAACCCCCTCATTTTACAGATGAAAAGAAGCCACAAAGTACAAAGAAAAAAAAAAAAAGCACTAAGTGAGAGTCAGAAAACTGAATTTTGGTCCCAAGTCTTTCACAGCAAAAGCCTGGGCAAATAATCTAAGTTTCCTCATCTGTAAAATGAGAGGTTTGGACTCAATTGCTTCCAACGTCCCTTTCAGCTCTACAATTCTCATTTTATGAAACTGAAGCAGAGATAAGCAACTGGCCCAAGGTTACACAGCCAGTTAATGGCAAAGCAGGGACTACAGTAGGATTCCAATTATAACCAATGCACTTTCTCATCTGTACCATACTGCTTCTGCTTCATAACACTATTCTTCTAAATTATTCTAAGATTTTTGGAAATTATTAACAACCATGAAGGATTTTATGAAACTAAATGACTTATTTCTATGGTTCTTCTATAGAAAATGAGCTCTAGGGATCCCTGGGTGGCGCAGCGGTTTGGCGCCTGCCTTTGGCCCAGGGCGCGATCCTGGAGACCGGGGATCGAATCCCACGTCGGGCTCCCGGTGCATGGAGCCTGCTTCTCCCTCTGCCTGTGTCTCTGCCTCTCTCTCTCTCTGTGACTATCATAAATAAATAAAAAAAAAAAAGAAAAAAAAAAAAAAAAGAAAAGAAAATGAGCTCTAAACCCAAATGCTACAAGTACATGTTGTCTCAAACTGTGTGTCACTACACAGTTGACCTCAACAAAATTATGGGAATTTATGCTTAACTTCCCTAAAATCTAACCTTTCAATCCAACTCACAGAAGAGATTATGTTCCTTATAAAATTAAAATATGAATTGTTAGGAGTAATGATAAATATTACATACATAATTCTCTGAATAAGATGAAAATTAAAATTCTTCACTTCAGGGCGCCTGGGTGGCTCAGTGGTTGAATGTGTCTGCCTTTGGCTCAGGTCGTGATCCTGTTGGGAGCCTGCTTCTCCCTCTGCCTAGGTCTCTGCCTCTCTCTGTGTCTTTCTCATGAGTAAATAAAATCTTAACTAAGTTAACTAATTAATTTAATTAAATTCTTCACTTTAGCTTATATTCTGGTTATACTTGATATGCATTTTTAAGTTCAAGAGTAATCAATTTAGACACTTTTCCTTCATGTATCCTGAAAAGACTAACTTTATTTTTTTTTTTTAAGATTTTATTTATTTACTCACAAGAGACAGAGAGAGGGAGAGAGAGAGAGTCAGAGACACATGTAGAGGGGGAAGCAGGGAGCCCAACGTGGGACTCAATCCCAGGTCTCCAGGATCACGCCCTGGGCTGAAGGCGGCGCCGGCGCTAAACCGCTGAGCCACCCGGGCTGCCCAAAAAACTCTCTAACTTTAAAACCATTAGAAAAGATTAAGCATTCCCCTGAACACATAAACAATCACAAATAAAAGACTACATGGTGATAGGTTCTCTTTCAAAACTGAAAATCAGCCCCCGCAGTATTCTAAATTCTGTGCACAAATATATTACAAACTCTACTAAACTGTATCACAAGCAGCATCTGATTCCCCAAAATGCCTTCAAAGCTTATTATATTTCACAGGGTATTTAGCAAGATTTCAGGAGGACTGATAATGCGGATTCCAGAAAATAATCAGAGGAAAAACACCATAAAAATGCAAAATAAAATCAACAATAGTTTCATACTAGTGGCTGAAGAGAATACTCAAAATTATATATACATATAGAAGTATAGTTTAACCACAGTATTTAGATATTTTTTTTAAATCCACAGAATGTTTACATTTTTAAAGTGGATGGGACCTAAAGTCACTTAATCCAGTAGCATCCAAAATAAGACTCGATCTCTCCCCTAACCAAAAATGTCCCTGTAGACTGCTTTAAATTCTTTCTGCTACATACTTTTTCCTAATTTAAATTTTGTTAACATATAGTGCAATATTGCTTTCTGAAATTACTAAAAACTTTTAAGATCAGTTTTTTCCACTGCTGGAGAGGTCTAGCATGGTCAAAAAATTATACTGCATTCTATCTATGCCTTTCTAACTTTCACCTGCTAGTCTACATCCTAAAGACAGAATGCATTTACTCTCTCTGCTATTTATGTTTTTGGAACACCTGAAGATAGCTGTCACGCTTTGCATTCTTTTAGTGGTCTCTTCTTTAGGCTATAAATGTTATGGTCCACAGATTACTTACTTGTGGGTCCTGGAGACAATTCTGAAATACAATGAACTTCCACACTGCAAGTAAAGTTTTAAAAAACCGCCTCTTGTCAAATTTTGGTGTAATATCAAAGAAAAATATATACAACTTATAAAAGGACTATTAAAATACACCAAGTTTTCTAACTACAAAGCTATTCGAAGCTGGATTCTCTTCACAATACCTCAATCAAAATATATCGCAACAGACTAAAGCAGAAGCAAACTTTAGCTGTCTTCTAATAAGCCAGAAACCAAAGTGATGCAAGAATATGAAACAAGGGCACCTGGGTGGCTTAGTGGCTGAGCATCTGCCTTTGGCTCAGGTCACGATCCCAGGGTCCTGGAATCAAGTCCTGCATCAGGCTCTCCATGGGGAGCCCGCTTCTCCCTCTTCCTATATCTCTCTTTCTGTGTCTCTCATGAATAAATAAATAAACTCTTAAAAAAAAAAAAAAGAGTATGAAACAAGCCACTAGTTTCCCTAACGTTTTTGTTTTAGAATATTTAATCATGGGATCCCTGGCTGGCGCAGCAGTTTGGCGCCTGCCTTTGGGCCAGGGCGCGATCCTGGAGACCCGGGATCGAATCCCACATCGGGCTCCCTGTGCACGGAGCCTGCTTCTCCCTCTGCCTATGTCTCTCCCTCTCTCTCTCCCTCTGTGTGACTATCATAAAAAAAAAAAAAAAAGAATATTTAATCATTTGAAAATTTGTTAACAAGTAATCAGCTTATTATTTTTGATAAGTATCTTTGAAACTATTTCTAAAACAGTAAATACCAATAGACATAACCCAGATAAATAAAATTTCTGTGGCGTCCTCGTAATTTTTAAGACAGTAAAGGGTTCCTGAGACCAAAAAATGTGTTTTCCCAGGGACAGATTCCCAGACAGCTAACTATCCTGGATTCTCTCCTTTCTCTCTCTCGCCTAATACATAAATGTGCCTCTATAAAGAAGGTACCTATCACATTATCTATTCATAAGCTAAAATCCTTAAACATACAACCCTGTCCTCCTACAGCTAATGATTTCAAGAAACTAAAAGGGCCACGTGGTACACCTTTATTTTTAACAACTCCCTACAGGTATTACTCAATCATCCAGTGTCAAGTATCTTAAATCTTCTAAGGGATGCAATCTGCAAACAGGAAAACAGAGCAAGTTTAATTACACTGTATCACCTTTTTAAGCAAACTACTTTCACTATTTACATAAAAGTAAAGCATAGGGATCCCTGGGTGGCGCAGCGGTTTGGCGCCTGCCTTTGGCCCAGGGCGCGATCCTGGAGACCCGGGATCGAATCCCACATCGGGCTCCCGGTGCATGGAGCCTGCTTCTCCCTCTGCCTATGTCTCTGCCTCTCTCTCTTTCTCTGTGACTATCATAAATAAATAAAAATTAAAAAAAAAAGTAAAGCATATTATTCATATCTGGTAAGATGAACAGAAAAGAAAAATGCTAGTCTTCTGCATAATCTTTTGATTCTTAGCAATAACTAATTCAAAAGTACCCATATACTAATAGAAAAAAAAATCTGTTAATCTAGCCAATATGACTCTGGGTTCCTAGGTCCCAGTAAAGCAAAATTGACCACTATTTGGAAATTTACTTAATTTCTTAATTTCCCATTTCCTTAATCACAGGATTATTAGAAGATAAAATGGGATAGAGATCACAGGCTTAAAAGATCCAACATGAAATCTAGAGCTACACTGCTGAGAACCTCTCAGGGAAGTTCAAGATTGATAAAGGAAAATCTCTGAGATTCAGGAAAAGCAGTTGTCTACTTTGTATCATACCAATTCCTAAATTCCAGGACGCCTGGGTGGCTCAGCGATTTGGCGCCTGCCCTCGGCCCAGGGTGTGATCCTGGAGAGCCAGGATGGAGTCCCACATTTGGCTCCCTGCATCGAGCCTGTTTCTCTCTCTCTGCCTGTCTCTGCCTCTCTTTCTGTATCTCTCATTAATAAATAAAATCTTTGAAAAAAAATTCCTAAATTCCAACAAATCCCTAAATCTTATTATAATATTTAAATATTATTAGGTATGCTTTATTTGTAATCAAATTAAACTCTATAAAGATGAGCATGAGAACAGGATGAGAAAGGAAGAAAGCCAAAATGTGAAGCACTGAAAATAATGTTACAATACTAGATTTTTGGTTTCAAATATATCAAAACTTCAAAATAATCCATTTTTACAGATATTTACAATATATCTTCAAAAACAGCCCATTTTCAAAGTTAAAGTTTGCTTAAGAGCACTTCATCACATAACCTTAAAAATACATGTACACATATATATCTTTTAAGTCCAAATTTTTCTATTATATATTACATTAAATTGGTTCAATTCTTCAGAAACAAAGTTTGTTCTCACCTTGATACATATATTCAAGTTCTACTAATATTAATTATTCTTACAGTCACTGTAAGTCCAAAGCTCTCTCAACGTACATCAATTTATACAATATACTAACACGTACACCTGCAAAAGATGCTAAACACTTGTTAAAATGAAAACTGGGATCTCACTCAATAGAAAATGTCTTCATCGTATATCTAGGGTTTCATATATGCAATTCCTGTTAGCACTAATGATATGAGACTGCAGCTTCAAGATAAATATATATAACCCTTGAGAAGATTAACACAGTTTTAACTTACATGCTGGTTGGTCAAAAAGAAATACACCACTGTGGCCATAGAGGTACTTGGTGAAATATAACGATCACAAAAGCATGTCTTGTTTTTTCATTAACAAAAGATTCACTAATTTACTTTATATAAAAGCCTACTGTAACCCAAACTTCTAGAAAGAATTCTGGTTATTCAGAAGTTCAAGCTAAATTATTCCAACCCCTCAGAATTTTCAAACATCAGGAAAAGTACAGAATAGTATAGAAGTTTGTTTTTGGTTTTTTTTTTGTTTTTTTTTTTTAACTAGAGTTGAAGTAATCTCAGAAACTCACAATCTAATTTTGCAGTCCCCAAATTACTGATAACTGATGTTACAGATGAACAATTCAACACTATGTCCTCTCAGTATCTAGTACAGCCCCTGGCTCACAGAAATGGCTCAATAAATATTTGAGAAATGAATGAATGAAAAAAAGGTAAAGCCTTTTAAAAGGCAGTCTTTCCCATGGCCATCATTTACTATAACTCATTGCACTCTCACTGATAACACTACCATTAAGCATCTTAATGAAACTACAAAAGTAGAAGTATGCTAAAAGCACCAACTGCTCTGTCTACAAAATAGATTTTGAAACATTCATTTACAAATTTTCAAGTGCAAAAAGAAAAATCGCCAGATGCACTAAATTTGAATTAGTCAAAAAATAAACTTTTATCTTGTGATAATCAGAACTCGGTGTTGGGGGTGAGAGGGAAAGGGGTCTGTTAATACATTCTGCATGTCTAATGGATGCCATAAATCAAATCTTTCCATGAATTTTCTGGAGCAAATTCATGCCAATCTTTGAGCCTATTGTCACTTTCACACATGCTCACAGGAACAAAATGACAAAGAATGCTATGCCTGAACCACTAGATTCAGGGCACAAAACACTTGATTAACAATTGTCAAGGCCAGATAGTAAATATTGACAGAGATCTTCAAAATAAATTAACCCCACCGATTCCTACATAAATTAAAGCTCCTGGTTTCTTTGAAGGATTCACCAGACTACTGGACTTCCAGACGTTTTTTTTTGAAAATGTGGCTTCAGTCTCCCTGTGTGACACAACTGGGAGTGCACAGAACAACCCATTTACCAATTGCTGATGAATACCGCTAAACGTTTTCCCAGACAAAAGGGGCGTCAAACGCCGATTCCACGCGCGTTACATTCTTCCCCCATAAACGCGCGTTCTCCCAGATTTCACCTTATGTCGTACACTTAAAGTTAAATACAGCAAGTTAAAAAATGTAAGTCAAAAGCACTCCTGTGTCTTACTATGGCTGTGTAACTGCTACATCTGGCGGCAGCACCCTTTGCATGCAAGAAACCAGAAAACTTAGAAAACAATTGCTAACCGATCCGGTGCGTGTTTGCATTCACCTTTACCCCGGTTGTTTCCCGCAAGACCCCACGACCCTGCGAGAGAGAGAGAGAGAGAGAGAGAGAGAGAGGGAGGGGGGGAGGGAGAGAGGACGCACAGACGCGCGGGAGGTGATGGCGAAGGAAGAGAAAGTTGCAGCCATCTGGAGGGGGTGGTTTTAAAAGCCTGCCCACGAGTCCAGCCTGTCGTTTAAACTGCTCTAAGGGGCCAGGCAGGGGATCCAAGTCGGGCTTTGACAATGTAAGCGACTCCCCCCCCCCCCCCCGCCCCAGGGGCAGGCGCCGTGCCAGCGAGGGCATCCTCCTCCGGGTCCCGGGCTGCGAGGCTCGCCGAGCGGGGACCGCCTCTAGGGGAGGAGTGCGCGGGGGAAGGGGAGGGGGCTCAGGGATGAAGGCTTCACCGGGAGGGAAAACCCACCGGAGAGCGGAGGCCAGGAGGTTAAGAGCGCTGAGTGCACTAGCAAATGGAGCAGAAAGGGGCTGGCGTCCGGGGGGAGCGGGGGGGCGCTTCCCACCCTAGCAGCCAGGCTGCTCCGAGCCCCGTGCGAGTCTGCGCGCCGCGCCGCGCCCCGCGCCCTCCGGCGCGCACCCCCTCGGCCGCCGCCGCCGCCGCCGCCGCCCGCGAACCGCCCCCCGCAGCCGGGCGGCCTCGCGTCCACCTCGCCACCATCCCCCACCCTGGGGTCGGGGAGAGAGACCGGGGGGGAGCGGAGGCCCGCGGGCGGGCGCGACGGCGCTTACCTTCCCTGGGCCTCCCGGATGGCGGCGTGTGATTCAGCAGGGACCTGGCCGCCGCCGCCGAGCCCGGGGTTGGAGACGTGGAGAGCTGGGACCAAGATGGCGGCCCCTCCAAACTTCCACTGCTACTTTGGACACTCATCAAGCTACTTTCTGGGAACCCGACTCCCCCCGTGCGACGGCGGCGGCGGCGGCGGCGGCAACGGCCCCGGCACCCGCCTCCGTCATGGCGGGGGCCGCGCGCTGAGGGCGAGCGACGGAGCGAGGGAGGGCAGGGAGGGGAGAGTCAAGGGGATGGGGGAGGAAGCCGAGGAGGGGGGAGGTGGGGAGGGAAGAGGTGAGGGGAGGAGGAAAAGGGGGAGAAGCGAGGGAGCAGGCGGGCGCGCCGGGGAGGAGGCGGGGGGAAGGAGCGCGGCGGCGGAGGCGTCGAGGGGGCGCCCGCCGGGTGCGGGCGGAGCGCGGGCAGCGCCGGCCGAGGGCACTTCCGCGAGCGGAACCTGCCGGCACCTCTGCAGTGCGTCGGCCCCCGGCGTCGCCTGGGCGGCGGCGGCGGCGGCGGCGGCGGCGGGCGGTGGGTGGCGGCTGAGGCGGCTGAGGCGGCGGGGTAACCTCTGCATCAGTTACAGGCGGCGGCGGCGTCACGCGCCGCCTGTGCAAACACTATCGCGAGGCTCCTGCGCCTCCGGTAGCGGCGGCGGCGGCGGCGGCGGCCGCGGGAGCAGGCAGGGGGGAGGGACCTGCCAGGGGTGGGGGGCGGGGGTGGGGAGGGAGCCCGCGCGCCCCGCCGGAGGGAGGGAGGGAGGAGACGCGGGCGCCCGGCGCCCCTGGCGCCCCCGCCGATCGCAGCGCGGGGCCGGCGGATTGGCGAGCGCGGGGGCGGCCTCCTCGCGCCGGCCGGAGGGAGGCGCACCCCGCACGCGCCCCCGCCTCGTCGCTCCGCTCGGGCTCCCGCTCCGGAGCCACCTGACTCCCCCCGCCCCCGCCCCAGCCCCGCGCCCGGCCCGCCCCCCTCCCTCCCACCCCGCCTGGGGAGAAGCGCGTCTGCCTCGCCGGGCTGCCGTTCTCAGGACTTCTAGCCGATCATTTCTCGAAACGGAACTGGAAAGTTAAAAGAGTTGCTTGCTTGCTGGTGTCTCTTGCCCCTCCGTACTGTGCAGAAAAAAAAAAAAAAAAAAAAAAGACCTCCGTGCGTCTCCGCGTGTGCAGAATTGGGAGTGATTACTGCATAAAAGAGCTCAAAAAATAAGTTGGGGGCGAGGGTGGGTGAAAGTAAAAGTTGATGAATGTTTTCCAAAAAAAGACCATCCTTGCCGGTGTTGTGCACTCTGTGCAGTAGAGCAGCTCTTAAAAAAAAAAAAAAACAAAAAAAGTAAACGGACGATCTAAATAGAAAATTGTAAGTAATGCACTTGTTTAGGGAAACTATCCAGTGTTCATCTTGTGTTAGGGGGTATGGTTTCTAGAAAGTTCCAATTCGTCCCCATGCCGCCGCTGAGTCCCCTGCTAGAAAATCCCAAAGCAAATTACAGCATTTGCTAAAATTTATAGATGCAGTGTGGCTTTCTACACACCTACACACGTAAGACACACCAGGGATTGGGCATCTTGTACATAAAAGAGCAGTCTAATAGTTCGGGAAAAATACAACAAGGTTATTGCTCTCTGAAAAAACCAAATTGAATAGAACACTAAACAGATTATGATATAGAGCAACTGCATAGACATGAGGAAATGGTATGATTACCAGGAGGACAAAAATGTCATTTCTATTTTTTATTTTTATGACTTTGCATTTCTCATAGTAATGTTGTGTTCAGATAAGCTATCATGCTGGAATAGGACCTTGGTTGTCAGTTATCTCCAGAAGTAATTTTAGTTTTCTTATGCTGCAGATTCTTCAGTGAGTTTTTAGTCATGTTCTGCTTCTCAAACTTAAGAGGCGGATCTCAACAAATTAAAAAACTTGTGAGGTATAACCGACGTACATAAACCCATATTTAAAGGGTACCATATGAGAAGTTTTGATGTGTATACAACCCCAAAATGGATTCCATAATCAAGATAATGAATGTAGCCACCAGTCTCCACAAGTGTCCTCTACCCTGTTGATGTTCTCTTGCACTCCAACCCCACAACCAAGTAACCACAGGCCTGCTTTCTGTCACTTAGTTTGTATTTTCCAGAATTTTAGATACAGTGTGTACTTGTCTAGCTTCTTTTTCTCAACCTGAGTTTCATCTACATTATTGCACTTAATCATTTATTTTTTTATTGCTGAGTAGTCCATTGTATGAATATGCTCCTCTTTGTTGATCCATTCACCTGTTGATAAACATTTGCTTGGTATCCAGGATCAGGCTATTACAAATAATGAACTTTCACTCCTATAGAAGTCTTTGTGTGCACATGCCCTCTTTTCTCTCAGATACATATCTAGGACCTTACCATTAGACTTGTATACCAAAGTATGTGCACTCTAAGGAAGCAGAGTTCCTATAAAGGATATGCAGGTAAATATATGATCTTTTCTGTATTTTAAGAGTAAGCCTAATCAGCTGATTGTGGTGAAATGCGCATAGGACAGAGGATGTCTAGACACCTGGGAATTATTCTCAGCAGGTAACAATCCCTCTTGATTCAATATCCGCACCTGTGAAAAAGAGGGTAGCGACACTAGATGATCTCTAAAGCCCGTACCAATGCCTAGACTTCATACAGAGCTTAGCTCCTCTCCAGTAGTAAACAAAACCCAACCAAAGAGACTTGATGGTAGGTTATCTTCTGCCCAACCTTCTCCACAGCTTCAGGTTATCTTTATACCAACCCAGGCTACATTTTATGCAGACCTGCTCCTTTTACTTTAAGTGGTAAATAGAGGACCACAGTATATACATATTTCAATTTACATATATTGTTAGTACTGCCTAGGAAGGACAATTAAATGATTGATTCCTGCTTTCTTGTGGTTTATGTTAAAGATGGTCAACACCGGGCAGCCCAGGTGGCTCAGCAGTTTAGCACCGTCTTAAGCCCAGGGCGTGATCCTGGAGACCCAGGATCGAGTCCCAGGTTAGGCTCCCTGCATGGAACCTGCTTCTCTCTCTCTTCCCTCTCTCTTCTCTGTGTGTGTGTGTGTGTGTGTGACTCTCATGAATAAATAAATCTTTAAAAAAAATAATAAAGATGGTCAACACTAACTTGTGTAAAGAGGCTACTGCCAGCAGTAGGGAGCTAATTAAGTAAACTGGTTTAGCGAGAAAATGGAATATTATGCCATCATTTAAAATCAGGTTTTTAAAAAAATACTGAAAAAATGATAAAATTTTCACAGTGCTGTAAGGGAAAAGGGGAGTATGGTCCCAATTTGTGTAAAAGTATGCATAAGAAATTACTGCAAGGGTGTATCCCAAACAGTTAATAATAGCTATCTTTCGGTTGTGAGATTAATTATTCTTTCCTCCTTTATGATTTTCCAAATTTGGTACAATGGATCAATTTTAAGTCATTAAAACTTATACAAATATGTAACTTTATAAAATTATTATGATAAATGAAAACCTCAAGGTGAGTAGAGGCTCCCACATCCTGCACATCAGCTAGTTCATAGGCATTCAAATAGAGATAGATGGGACGGCTAGAGTGGTAACTTGCACAATAGGACAAGGTATGGAATAGTCAGGAGAGTCCAGATTCAGACAACAAGGGATACCTGCCACTCCGGGGAAGGAGAAATCGAAAGAAGAGCAAGAAAAGATCATTGAAAGGGGGGTTTTGGCAGCTTCTTTGGGAAAATAATCCCAGAGGAAAAGCCAGCATGAGAACATAGAAGTGAACTGAGCAAGTAAAAGGAGAAGACAGTAAACCTGCCCAGAAAGAAAGGGGATGACCGGGGAAAATGCTCTTTCTGTGAATTGAGTGCTCCGTGAGGACAGACTCAAACCCTTGTTACAGTGCCTGGCACAGACCAAGGGCTCGGTCAGTGTTTGTGGAATCAATGAATGAATGTAGGATAAAGATCAGCAAACTGGGATACAAGTGAGGGAGCAATGCAGGAAAAAATGTCCTCCAGGGTCTCCTGATAGGTCACACACAAAAGGGAATATCCAAGCCCTAACCTATATACACTGATCGTAATTTATAACATATTTATTAGGCTCCATTTACATACATCATAGTAAAAATATTTACAAAGCAGACAATACTATAGATAAAATGAATGCATTTTATACCTCTTATCATTTGATTCCTTCCAAATTTGAGGAAATAATGCCTAAGTTCCTTTCCCCCAAACCTAAATTCCTTTCTCCTCTCCGGGCAGAAATGAGCCTAGAGAATGGATGTGAAGTGGCCTTTCTAAATATTCCTCCATAGGGGATCCCTGGGTGGCGCAGCGGTTTGGCGCCTGCCTTTGGCCCAGGGCCCGATCCTGGAAACCCGGGATCGAATCCCACGTCGGGCTCCCGGTGCATGGAGCCTGCTTCTCCCTCTGCCTATGTCTCTGCCTCTCTGTGTGTGTATGTGTGTGACTATCATAAAAAAATAAAATAAATATTCCTCCATATTGTGGGGTGCTACAGCCAGTTCATACTGCCCAGAGAGCAGATTGTGTACATCTCTCCCCATTTCAGTTAGTGATGTCACACTGGTAGCTTGAAATCAGTATTTACAACTCCAAAGTCATCAAAAGCTACAAATCAGGGCTCCCTCACCAGCATACTGTTCTTCCCATAGTGCATACATCATTTCCTTGCTGTCCTCTGTTTCCCTGCCTTGGCTAAAAGCCTAGGGAGGACAAGGACCTCGTCTGTCATGTTTATAGTTGTATTCCCAATGTCTAGCACCTGCCTGGCATCAAACTGATGCCATATACATATTGGTTGAGCCAAATAATCACCCGCATACTGGTTAGCAAGCATTTGAGCACCCTGAGCTAACAACTGGGTTGGCTGCTCTGGCAGAGGAAGAAAGGATCAAATACTCCACCATCCCCTCACATTTCGTTGGCCAATGTTTGTGATTTGGTAAAGTTTCCTAACCCTGTTCGGGTTGCCAGATGAAATATAATTTTTGCACGGACCATACTAAAACCAAAAAAGTATTGATTGTTTTTGTGAAATTTGAATTTAGTTGATCCTCCTATATTTTTATTTATTATATCTGGCAACCCTGGCCTTTTTGAACTAAGCAGAAAATAGTTAATGAGTTATTACCTTGTAAAGTTGAAAACTATGACCTAGAAATTCCATTCCAAAGAACATATCCTACAGGAATTCTTGCTCATGTGTTACAGGACATAAGAACAAGAATGACCATAGCAGCCAAAAACTGGAAGCCACCCAGATGTCCATCAACAAGAGAATGGATAAGTAAACAGTTATATATATTCACTCAATAGGATATTACTCAACAATTAAAATGCTCGCAAGCATAATGCTGATTTAAAAGGACAAAATAAAGAAGGATGAAGTCTGTTTGACTCCATGTATAAATATCCAAAAACATTCAAACTAAATATGTTGCTTAGGAATAGATATGTGGGCAAAAGTAGGAAGAGGAGAGAAAAGAGGATGAGAAGCCAAAATCAGAGCGGTTACTTCTGTCAAGGAAAAGGGGGGATGTGATGGTGGAGAACTGGCAGGAGCTTCGAAAGCATCAGTAAATGTGCTACTTCTTAAGCTGCATGGGAGTATGGAGGTATGTTCATCTTAATTTTTTTCTTTAAGCTACGCGTGTGTATGTTTTACTTTTCTATACAAAATATTATCTTACAAATGTTTAGGACATGAAGAAAGCTGTGCCTTCTTTATCAGACTGATCTCAGATGCCCTCCTTGTCTCCTCTGCTTGGACTCATCCCCAGATTTGATTTTCTTCCTTGTGCAAATGTACGCGCACAGATGGAAACTCTAAAGATGCCTGTCCTACCATTGCAACATGCCACCTCAATAGTGTTTTGGTGGATGCTTAGATAAATTACTCCATCACATTGGATTATGAAGAATTCTCATTTCACTGAGTTTGCTCTAACTGCCCTGCACAATTCACAAAGCCTGCTTGAAGATTTTGGTGTCCATATTCCTGTAGAGCTAGTTCTAAGGTTTTGTGCATAATATGCTAGGTTATACTTTCTCTGCTCTCTCCAGCATTGGAAATGGTTTCCTACAGGTTTATCAACTCATGGAGGAGAGGGGTTGATCTATATGTAACAAAACTGGAATTACTAGATTCTCAAAACTGATTCATTTCGCCTGAGGTTAAAAAATTGTAATCAACTTCAGCACAATATTACCTCCCCAGAGTGTACTAGAAGCTGTCCTCCAAGGACATGAGTATTACAACATGTTTACGAAAACAAAGTACAACAAGCAAACAGTGCTCATGCAGCAGATTTAAAATCAACAATGTACCTCTTAACAGAGCAGTCTACTTAGAAAAGTGATTAAGAAAACATAAAACCATGTAATCTAGTGTTCCGCTTCACTCAAAATTTTACTGATTAAATTGAAATATAAATTCATCACATTAGAGGAAAGATGAAAGATTCCCAAAACTTTACAATGAACTTTGTTTCTATGATATGAAATTTTTTGTAGGCACAGGAAATCATGTTACTTTTAATAAAAATTAATATCCAACATTCTTGATTTTTGACAATATCTTTCCAATGACACAGTTTAAAGACTTTCAAAATCACTTAATGCTTTTTCCAGGAAATATAAAGTGCTAAATCTTTCTTAATCAGATACGTGACAAAAATAAGTAGAGATGTCTATAACCTTATACATATTCAGAAACTTTGAAACAATATAGAAATGTCAAATATTGATGAGAATTTCTTTCCCCTCCAAAAAGAAGTAAAAATGCCACCATAAAGCAAATGGAGGCATTCTAAGGTGCAAGTAATATTCTGTTCCTTAAATTAGGTGCTGGTTGGAAGTGAATGTTAAACAGTTTGTGAAAATTCATCAAACTGTACACACAATAAAAAGTTAGAAAAAGGGGCACCTGGGTGGCTCAGTGGTTGAGTGTCTGCCTTTGGCTCAGGTCATGATCCGGGGTCCTGGGATTGAGTCCCACATCAAGCTCCCTACAGGGAGCCTGCTTCTCCCTCTGCCTAGGTTTCTGCCTCTCTCTGTGTCTCTCGTGAATAAATAAATCAAATCTTAAAAAAAAAAAAAAATTAGAAAAAATGGAAAAAAACCAACCCTGCCACTTGTGATGATAAGTAAATACATACACATATAGACAAATATTTAAGGGAAAATAATTTTGTTTAATGAGAAAATGAGAAAGAGGGTTTTTTTCTTGTTAAGGAAAATGTTAATACAAGGGGAAATGATTGGTGGTTTCTTATGGGAAGAAGTTAAGAAAACGATGTCTTAAAATCAATAAACATACTATGAAATTTCTAAAACTGCTGCTATGAGAAAATCCTCAAATATCTAATTCACTATTGTTCATTTTGTACATTTGGTAAAGAAAGTTGTTTGGCAATGGTTGATAACCTGTATATCCACCAGTAGAAACAGTTATGGACTGATAAACATTCGTTTCCGGAAATACATGTTGAACACCTACCTGCATAAAGCAATTTGCCAGGTGCTGTGGGAGTACAGAGGTGAGTCAGACAAGGAGCTTAGAGGTGATAGCAAAGAAGAGTCAGGAAAATGACTACCATCCAAAGTTAAAATGATCCATACCAGAGATAAAGTATAGGTAAGGGGGAGATCACATTTCAGGCTTCCTAAAAGAGTAGCCAATTTTAGCTGGGCCTCGAAATGCACCAAAAAAGTGATCTAAACTGTTATTTCTTTTTCAAGATTCAAAACTCAACCATCAGAACCTGAATCTATTCCATAGACAAACTTAAGGCTTTCTTCTATTTTTTATTATAGCTTCAGTTTCATACAATCTTAAACTTTTAGTTCAGTCTTTGCTTTCTTCTCTTTTGTTGCCTTGTTTAGAGGCCTCTACACACTTTCCAATCCCTTGTAGAACTGCATCTTTTCATTTAGCATTCTCTTTGCTCTAGGGTTTGGGATGGTTTGAGAGAGAACAGGGACATAGTAACAATAGTAATTTTACCGAAGAAACTAAGTCATCTATTACTCAAAATGCAAAAGAGAAGCCTTCTAATTAAGTCAAAAGCATTACTTATATTGGTAATCAACAAAAAAGCATACAGGAACATTCTCCCATAAATTGACACGATGTGATGAATCATAAAATCATGAATCATAAAAAGAACTCATGATTTGGAAGATAGAGGTTGGAAAGAATTGGTAGAGATCTCTAAAACAGACTTTAGCTATAGACATTAATTAATATAAACACTAATAATGATAAATGAATTGATACTAAGTCTAAAATGCTAATTGAACTATAGTAAAATATAATTATATTAAGATTTTATTTATAATGATGGGATTTCCTTGGGAAGGCAATTTAGCAATATGTATTGAGACTATTTTTTTAAAAATTATTCCTGGGGCGCCTGGGTGGCTCAGTCTGATAAACATCTAACTCTTGATTTCAGCTCAGGTCTGAATATCAGCGTCATGAGATCCAGCCCTTCCTAAGGCTCTTTTATCATCAATGAGGAGTCAGCTTCCTCCTTCTTCCTTTCCCTCTGCCCTTCTCCACCCTGTCTCTCAAATAAATAAATAAATCTTTAAAAAAAAAATATTCCTTCGATCCACTAATTTCATTCTGGGAATCTATTCTAAGAAAACAATCCTTTTTTTTTTTTTTTTTTTTTTTGAGAGAGGGTGCAGGGGCTGGGGAGGGCAGGTAGAGAAAGAGTCTTAGGTAGACTCCATGCTGAATGTGGAGCACTGAGCCCCACCAGCAGCTGGATCTCACAACCCTGAGATCAGGACCTCAACTGAAACCAAGAATCCAGTGCTTAACCAACTGCACCATCCAGGTGCCCCTCTAAGAAAATAATCTTAAATTAGAAAAAAATGTGAGTTTTCTCTTTCTGCACAAAGATAACCTGCAACATTATTTATAATAATAAAAAGTTGAAAATAACCTAGATGTATAATAAAGGTATATAATAACTTATGGATCATCTACTTTATAGAATATAATAAGGTCATTAAAATGATTGTGAAGGAGCTCCTGAGTGGCCCAGTCGGTTGAGTGCCCTATTCTTGATTTTAGTTCAGGTCACGATCTGAGTCAGGAGATCGAGCCCCACCTCCTGCTTTGTGCCAGCAGGGAGTCTACTTAAGACTCTCCCTCTGCCCCTCCCCACTCAAATAAATAAATAAATCTTTTAATTAAAAAAATGATTATGAAGATTTTATAATAACCAACGGCTGATTTGCTGATTTCAGAAAATAAAGCAGAATATGAAAACTTTATATATAATATAGTCTCAATCATATAAAATGTGTATAGTAAAAAAGAGGGGCACCTGGTTGGCTTAAATGGTTAAGCTTCTCCCTTTAGCTCAGGTCATGATCATGGAGTCCTGGTATGGAGCCTCAGGCTCACTGCTCAGTGGGGAATCTGCTTGTCCTTCTCCCTCTGCCCCTCCCCCTGCTTTTGTGCTCTCTCCCTCTCAAATCAATAAATAAAATCTAAAAAGAAAAAAAATTGAAAGGAAGTATACTAAAATATTAACAGTGGTTGTCTTTGTGTGATAGAATGATGGCAGATTTTTGTTGCTGGCCTTTGTACAACTGGGTATTATCTAAATGTTTTAAAGGAATAACAATTACTTAATGAGAAAAAAAAAACTTGTATATTTTCAAATGACTGGATTTACTACCCCAGATTAGATTAATAAAGAGCAACAAAAGAAAGCATTAACAGGAGATAAGGGAAAAGATGTTTGGTGCCTCCTTTCCCATAGAACTTCTGAGTGTTATTGTTTGACTTTTTATTGGTACAATTAAACAAATGTAGATTTTAAAAGTATTTGTTTAAAACTCTCAGGAACCCACCAGTAGAATCAGAGGAATGTCGACCTTCTCAAATCACAGTAGAAAATAAGAGCAAACAAAACCAAGTCTGCAGAGCAAATGACAAAACTGAAAAGAAACAGCATGAAAGCAAAGGCACAGAAACATGGCAATAGAGAGACTAAGCATTGTAAGTTTAGTTATTAAATTTAGATTCCCTATTAACAGAAAAAGCTTCTCAGTTTGTGTTAAAAATTAAAATCCAATACTTTGCTGCTTATAAAAAATACATCTAAATAAAATAACACAAAAAGACTAGAAAAGAAAGAGTGGGTAAAAATGTAGTAAGCAAGCTTGCAATATATTAGAGATAGCAGTATTAGGTTACAATGGAATTCAAGGAAGACATTTTAAAGGTTATTTTCATTTAATACAAACATTAGTTACTCCTTGTGTATGCCATAGACACCAGCAATTCACAAAATGAAAAATATGATTACTTAATGATGGGAATGTAGTAGAACCACTACCTCTCCTAGTTTTCCTCTCCACCTTGAGAACAAGGGAAAACTATCCCCAGGTTCCTTTCAAGGTCAGGGGCCCATGTTTCCAGGTATAGACAATAGAACAGGGGCAAAAATAAGGTGTGTCCCAGGCAGACCAGGATTTGAAAGTCTGCATGCCACCACCACACTCTTCTCTTTTAACAGAGATTACAGAAGCCACATAATAATATGAAGCCACAAGATGAAAGTGACCTGGATCTCCCAGCCTCTGCAGGGAGACCAGCTGCCTTATAAGTTGACCCACTGGCAATGGACTTTGGATGAGGAAAAAAAAAAACCTATGTTGTTTTAAGCCTCTGAAATTTGGTGCTTTATTTGCTATATATAGCCTGTCTTGTGTTAATTAATATAATAGAGAAATGTCAAACTGCCCAAATAACCAAGAAATTCAAATTAAACAAAGAGGTACCATTTTCCATATGTTAAACTGGAAAAATGACAACAACAAACCTTAAAATATTAATACTCAGGGGAATGGGGGAAAGAATAATCTTTTCTTTTTTTAAGTAAGCTCTATGTCCAGTGTGGGGCTTGAACTCACAACCCTGAGGTCAAGAGTCATGTGTTCTACCAACTAAGCCTGGCAGGTAGCCCAAGGATAATCTTTTCAATAAATTAGGCTGTCAAATGGATATCCACAGGAAAAATAAAGGCCAGATGGATTGTTGATCTAAATATGAAAATAAAAAATAAAGTTCTTAAAAGAAAAGATAGGGAAATATCTCCATGATTTATAGGTAGGCAAAGATATAAGGTATATTAAGTAGGACACAAATTATGCTGACTATAATGAACAAGTTTGATAAACTATATTAATATAATATAATCACAAGGGAGCCAGGGTGGCTCAGTTGGTTAAGCATCTGCCTTTGGTTCAGGCCATGATCCCAAGGTCCTAGGATCAAGCCCTATGTCAGGCTCCCTGCTCAGTGGGGAGCCTGCTTCCCTCTCTCCCTTCTGCTTGTGCTCTCTCTCTTGCTATCTCTCTCTCTCTCTCAAATAAATAAAGTCTTTTTTTTCAAATAAATAAAGTCTTAAAAAATATATATGTATATACATAATATAATCACCAAAAGACTTTTGATCACCAAAAGATTTGATTTAAGATAATAGAAACAAACGTAGAGTGGGGAAATATATTGGCGATACATATATTTATAAGGACTTGTATTCAGAATATGTAAAACAACAACAACAAAAATGTCCTACAAATCGATAAGGAAAAGGCAAACAAAATAGTAGAAAAATAAACAAAAAACTCGAAGTTACTTCACAAAAGAGAAGTGGCCAAATGGCCAAAAAAAAAAAAAAAAAAGAAAAGATGCTAAACATCTTGAGTTAACAAGTAAATGCAAATAAAAGCCAAATGAGATAGCACTCACCAGAAAGACTAAAGTGAAAAAGACAAAATGTCAGCAAGTGTGTGGAGCACTGGGAATTCCCATACATTTGGTGGGATTGAAAAGTGATACCCTTAAAAACTGAGGGCAGTATAACTAAACGAAACATATACATATGCTGCATCTGTCAGTTCTATTCCTAGGAATATTCCCAACAGCAATGCATACATGTATTCATCAAAAGACATCTATAGGAATTTCATAAAGCAGCACTACTCATAGTAGCCCCAAACCAGAAACTATTCAAATGTCCACCAGAATAAATACATTGCAGAACATTCACACAATGGAGTACTATACAGAAATGAGAATTAATGGATGACTAACACAGTGACGGATGAATTGTACAAACAATGCTGAACAACAGAAGATAGACAAGAAAGATCACATACTACACGATTCCATTTACATAAAGTTCAAAAACAGGCAAACCCTTCTATGGCATTAAAAATCAAGACAGTGGTTACCTTTGAGGGTGTGTGAGGGAGACTACTGAGGTGGTGGTAATGTGCTGTTTCTTTTCTTTTTTTTTTTTTTAAGATTTTATTTATTTATGCATGAGAGAGAGAGAGAGAGAGAGAGAGAGGCAGAGACATAGGCAGAAGGAGAAGCAGGCTCCATGCAGGGAGCCTGACGTGGGACTCCATCCTGGTCTCCAGGATCACGCCTTGGGCTGAAGGCGGCGCTAAACCGCTGAGCCACGGGGGCTGCCCTAATGTGCTGTTTCTTGATTTAAGTTTCAAGTTACATAGTGTGTTCACTTTGAAAATTCATCAAACTGTACACTTAGATTTGTACATTTTGGTGTACCTATATTTTACTTCAATAAAATATTTAACATACATAACAAAAATATATGTATGCCACAAATATATAATACCAAATTATGGCAAGTACCTAGTTAAACTTGTATTTTTTAATACAATTTAATTTTAAGTAATCTCTACACCTAATGTGGGCTCAAACCTGTAGCCTCAAGATCAAATGTCACACATTCCACCCACTGAGCCAGCCAGCCTCCTCTAAACTTGTATTCTTATGCATTGTTTTGTATAAAGGAAAAACTGGTACAACCAGTTTGGAATGTAATTTGGATATACATGTATAACACATATTACCTATATAACAGACAAATATATTCTCATTTCTGAGAATCTGTCCTAAGGAGAAAAAAAAAAAAAAGTGGGGGGAAAACTATGAATAAAAATGTTTATCAGAACTAAAGTCAACTATAACTATAGCATATCCTTTGATGTGTTTTTATTCAGCCACTGGTATGTCTGCTTTGAAAACTCTGTGAAACATGACAAAAGCTTTTGGTATAATGTCAAATACAAAAAGGAAAAGGAAAATTATGTACACCTGATTATTATAATTAAAGATATATTAGAAGAAAATAACTAGAAAGGAAAACACACAAATGATACACATACATCTTCCCTGCCTGGTCTCATCAATTCCTGTAACTCCAAGAATCACTTATGTATTGATGACTCTTAAATCTGTATCTCCAGCCCGCACATCTCTCTTGAACTCCAGGATATTCAAACTGGTCACTTCACATGTCCTCTTGGATGTTCCATGAGTCCCTCAATTTCTTCCTCCTACATTTGTTATCTTGGGTAGAAAGGTGGCCAGGAATAGGAACAGGGGTAGGGATTCAGTTATCCAAACCAGAGATCGGAGAGTCATTCTTGTTTCCCCTCATTCCTCATACCCGACATCCCCATCCTTTACCATTCCCTAAGTCCGCAAGGTCTCCTCAAGAGCCTTTGAATTCGTTCCATCCATCCATCCATCCATCCATCCATCCATCCATCCATCCTTCTGCCATTGCTTATATTATTACCCACCTAGATTATTGCAAAAGCTCTCTTTCTTTTCTTTTCTTTTTTTTTTAAAGATTTTATTTATTTATTCATGACAGACACACAGAGAGAGGCAGGGACACAGACAGAAGGAGAAGCAGGTTCCATGCAGGGAACCTGACATGGGACTTGATCCTGGGTCTCTAGGATCACACCCCGGGCTGAAGGTGGCACTAAACCCCTGAGCCACCAGGGCTGCCCTGCAAAAGCTTTCCAACTGGTGTTCCATCCTTCAGTTTCAGGCCCTTTCAGTCCAGCTGCTTATGATTATATTTGTAATACCAACTCTGAGCCTGCTTTTCCACTTTAAAAGTCTTCTGTGGCTACTTGTAAGTGATTGGATAAAGTGCAAACTCTCTAATATAGTTTATGTGATTCTTTTTATCTTTTTTATCTTGTTATTACTGGCCTGTCTTTCCAGTTTTATGCCTGGTTCATCAGAAGCCCACACTCCAGTCACACCAAAGTTATTACAGTGGCCAAACAGGTTATACTCTGTGTTTCACTCCCCTGCCTTTTTCCACCTCAGAACTCTCTTTTGTCCTCCACTTTTCCTGACCTTATTTGCTTGGCCCATTGTCTAAGACTCAGGTCACACCTTTCCTTGACTGGGAAGTCTTCAGGGATCACATTTTTACATGATTGGACTCATGGGGAACACCTAACTTTCCATCTTGGTTTTTTTTTGGTTTTTTTTTTTTTTTTTAAGATTTTATTTATTCATGAGAGAGAGAGAGAGAGAGAGAGAGAGGCAGAGACACAGGCAGAGGGAGAAGCAGGCTCCATGCAGGGAGACTGATGTGGGACTTGATCCCAGGACTCCAGGATCACGTCCTGGGCTGAAGGTGGGTGCTAAACTGCTGAGCCACCCAGAGATCCCCTCCATCTTCTTTTTGTCACTAAAGTTGGAACATGAGCCATTTTCAGGATGCCCAGGTTGCTCAGTGGTTGAGCATCTGTCTTTGGCTCAGGGCATGATCCCAGGGTCCTGGGATTGAGTCCCATATCAGGCTCCCCACGGGGAGCCTGCTTCTTTCTCTGCCTGTGTCTCTGCCTGTCTCTGTGTCTCTCGTGAATAAATAAATAAAATCTTTTTTAAAAAAAAAAGAACAATTTTCTAGTTTGCCAAGGTACTCTTCATAATTATAATTTAATACCCGATGTTTAACTTCCCTAGTTTCTCTGCTCCCTCAGTGTATTGCATATAATAATCTTTATCACATCACTTATGGCTTTGTTTTGTAATTTTTTTTAACGTATCCACTTCCTCCACTAGCCCCTGAATTACTTGAGGGCAAAGATTTGTGTTGTTTATTTCTATGACCTCAGCACAGAGTCTGCTGCAGAGTAGGAATTCACTAAATGAAAGTGAATGACTGAGTAAATAATGGTGGTTGTGTTAGTACAATAGAATATGAGTGATAGTTTTTTGCTTTTTCTCAGGTGCCCAAACTTAGTGGCTACTTATTCATAGATTCACCATCTTAAAAAAAATGGGGAGGCAGAGTAGTAGATTTAGAATAAAACTTTCAGTAATATTTTATCACCTTTACCATCTTCAATGATTTTTTTTCAATTCTCTGATTTATCAAACATCTCACAACCCCCAATTTTGTCTAATATGTGTATATGCAATGAAGAAAGACTGGAAGAGCATTTGTTATCTCCTGTTCTGTTTGCAACACAATCATCATGCCTAATTAATAGTTAACTCTCAGTCCTTATCTTACTAGTTCTTCTAGCAGGATTTGACTCAGCTGATTACTCCCTCCACCATGAACCTCTGTCTATTTTTTTTTTTTTTTTTACCTCTAGGGCATGATCCGAGTTTCCCTCCTACCTGGAGGGCTTCATTTGTTCAATCGGTCCGTTGCCAGACTCTCTGCCTCCTCTTATGATCCACTGAATGCTGGAGCCCACCAAGGCTTAGTTTTTTGCTTCCCTCTCTTCTTGTCTTGCCCCTCCTCTTTTTACCATCAGCTACCTCATTTCCTTTAGTCCTGGTTCTCAAGTCTGGCTACACATTTGAATCACTGGGGAAACTTTTTAAAACATGTCAAATCCAGGCCCTTTTTATATTAGAGTGTCTTCAGGCAGAGCCAGGATTTCAGAGGTTTTAAAGTCTCCAAGTGATTCTAATATGGGGCCAGTGTTAAGGATCACCTTGGGTGGAGTTAAGTGTGTTCTCCATGCAGATTAGTCCAAAATATATGGCCCCAGCCCTGACCTCTCTTTAAGCTTCAACCTCGAATACCAACTGGTTTATAGCAGCTTCCCTTGGCCTATCCAATGACAAGCATATCTAAATTTTAACTCTTTTTTTTTTTTTAAATTTTAACTCTTGATTTTTGCCCCCAAACCCACTCCTTCCCCAGTCTTATTCTAGAAAGGGTCCCATTATTTAATAGTTGCTCACTCTAAAACCCTAGGAATAATTTTTGATTCTACACTCTCTTCACTTTCCACATCCATACAATTCGATCCTGATCTGCTGTACACTAAAAGAATTTTCCAAAGTTTACCATTTTTCCTCTCCTCCAAGGCTATTGTCCTAGCCTAGGCTATTATTATCTCTTACTGGTAATTGGGTCCTTGCTTCCACTCCTGGATTTCTCCCCTTCATTTCTCACACAGTGGCCAGAGAGATCTTGAATAAATATATAATTGATCATCTCATTCTCTTGCTTAAAACCCTTCAGGAGGGGGCAGGGGTGGCTCAGTGATTGAGTGTCTGCTTTCGGCTCAGGTTGCGATCCTGGAGTCCTAGGATGGAGTCCCACATTGGGCTCCCCATGGGGAGGCTGCTTGTCCTTCTGCCTCTATGTCTCTGCCTCTCTCTCTCTGTCTCTCATAAACAAATAAAATCTTAAAAAAGAAAAAAAAAAAGAGAAAAGAAAAACCTTCAGTACCTATCTTCATGCTTTGAAGAAAATCCAGGTTTTGTTCACAAATGACCTGGCCTCTGTCTACATCCCCAGCCTTCCTTCTGATCCTCTCTGCCTTGCTTGCTCTGCTTTACTACATTGGCTTTCTTAAAAGATTTTCCTGAAACAGAGCTGGCACATTCCCATCTCAGGGCCTTTTTCTTTTAATGTAAACTCCTCCCCCACTGTGGGGCTCAAACTCACAGCCTGGAGATCAAGAGTCACATGCTCTACTGACTGAGCCAGCTAGGGGCCCCCCACCTCAGGACTTTGCACTTTGTTTTCTCTGCCTAGAAAGCTCTTCCACCAGAACTTAACATGGCCTGTTTCCTCACTTCATTCAGGTCTATGCACCAATGTCTCCTCTTCAGAGAAACCCCCCTCAACCACTCTACCTGTAGTTCTCCCTCTGACCAGCTTTATTTTTCTTTATATTTTTAAAAGGTTCATTTCTTGATTTTTGAAGGAGAGAGAGGGGGAAAGAGAAAGAAAGAGAGTGAATGGGGAGAAGAGGCAGAAAGAGTGAAAGAGGGAAAGCAGACTCCCCACTGAGCAGGGATTCCAGGACCTGAGCTAAAACCAAGAATTGACCCTTAACCAACTGAGCTACCCAGGTGCCTGCTTTATTTTTCTCTAGACGTCTTCTTCGCTATCTGAAATTATATTACATATATGTATTTTTTCTGTGTTAGTAGTCGGTGTTTTTCACCCTAGAATGCAAGCTCCCTGAGGGTCAACTTTTATTTATGTATATCTGGTTTCCCATCACCTGTTTTTTTATCTTTAACATATCTAAAATTGGGAAGCCTCTTAAAATTAATGGCATGACATAGTGAAATTAGCAGTGTTTTTGTCTTTGTATAATACAAAATAAAAGTGAACATTATAGTCAATGTATTTTACTTTTTTCCTTTCAATTTTATTGAGATGTAATTGACATATAGCACTGTATAAGTTTAAGGTATACCACATAGTGACTTACATATATTGTGAAATGATTACCACAATAAGCTTAGTTAACATCTGTCACCTCATATACTTACCAAAAAGAGAAAAAAAAAAAAAAAAAAGAAAGAAAGAAGGAAAAAGAAAAAATGTTTTACCTTGAGATGAGAAGTTTTAGGGTCTACTCTCCCTAGCAACTTTCTTTTTTTTTTTTTTTTAAGATTTTATTTATTTATTCATGATAGTCACAGAGAGAGAGAGAGGCAGAGACACAGGCAGAGGGAGAAGCAGGCCCCATGCACCGGGAGCCCGATGTGGGATTCGATCCCGGGTCTCCAGGATCACGCCCTGGGCCAAAGGCAGGCGCCAAACCGCTGCGCCACCCAGGGATCCCTCCCTAGCAACTTTCATATACATGTACAGCAGTGTTACTATGGTCATCATGTTATATTTCACCTCTCCGGTACTATTTTATTTTATTTTATTTTATTTTATTATTTTTTAAAGATTTTATTTATTCATTCATGATACACAGAGAGAGGCAGAGACACAGGCAGAGGGAGAAGCAGGGAGCCCGACGCGGGATTCGATCCTGGGACTCCAGATCACGCCCTGGGCCAAAGGCAGGCGCTAAACCTCTGAGCCATCCAGGGATCGCCCCTTATTTATTTTATACCTCAAAGCTTATACCTTTTGACCCTCTTCATCCAATTCCCCCACCCACTACCAGTAGTCAATGTGTTTTAGACTCAATGAAATATGGTGGTAGGCACTCAATAAGTAATATAATGGGCTGGGAGCACTGAATTACCATATAAATAATTAGAATAAATGTTAACATACCTGGACCCAAAAAATTATATCCTGGTTACCAAATAAATAGAAGAAATGCACCATAGAGACACCTGGGTGGCTCAGTGGTTGAGTGTCAGCTTTCGGCTCAGGTCTGATCCTGAAGTTCCTGGATCAAGTCCCACATCAGGCTCCCAGCAGGGAGCCTGCCTCTCCTTCTGCCTATGTCTCTACCTCTCTCTCTGCCTCTTTCATGAATAAACAAATAAAAAATCTTAAAAAGAAGAAGAAGAAGAAGAAGAAGAAGAAGAAGAAGAAGAAGAAGAAGAAGAAGGAAGAGGAGGAGGAGGAATAGAAGAAATAGAGTTTCATTGGTACGAAGGGGACAAAGCCCTGGTTGCACCTCAAACACTATTGTGAGTTCCCTTGGAATGAAGAACCCTGTAGTCTTGAGGGTGGAGAGGGAGTCACTGGAAAGAAAAATAAAATTTGAAACTGAACTGTCGGGACACCTGGGTGGCTCAGTGGTTGAGTGTCTGCCTTTGGCTCAGGGAGTGATCCCGGGATCTGGGATCAAGTCCCACATTGGGTTCTTTGCAGGAAGCCTGCTTCTCCCTCTGCTTGTGTCTCTGCCTCTCTCTCTCTCTCTCTCTCTGTCTCATGAATAAATAAATAAAACCTTAAAAAAAACCCAAAAAGAAACAGAACTGTTCACCAAAGAAAAAGAAGTATCAAAGATACTGGAGAAAGTTTTGTCCAAAACCTGTATCTTCTCAACGATGCAAATATAGCGGATCACACCCTGGGTCAAAGACCCGTGCTAAACCACTGAGCCACCCAGGGATCCCCAGTAATCCTCATTTTACAAATGAGAAAGCTGATGTTTGGAGGGCTTAGGAAACTTGTCTAAAGTCACACAGGGATTAAAGAAGAAACAAGAATAGGACCCCAGGTCTGCTTGAGGCCAGGATCCATGGTCTCAACTGCTCTGCACACTGACTTTTATTTTTTTCCATTTCCAAAGACTATGCCCCTTAATTTCAGTATGGAATGTCATGGAGCTTTTGATTACAGACAAGAGCTGAAGGGGAGTGTGCCCTCACCATTTCCTACTGCCTGACTGTCTTTCTTTTTCCCTGAAAAAGAAACAGAAGGCTTGGGTGCAGACAAACTTTGTGACAACAGTGGTAACAAAAGCTCTAGAACAGGCAAAACAACAGTGAAAAGATAACTCCAAGGCTGACAAAATAACCAAGACATATTTAAGCAATTCATTAGCTGAAAGGGATTAAGAATCAGTCAGCTTTATAAGGAAAATTATCAAGAAACCTAAGATCTTACTTGTCTAAATGGACTCAAACCAAGCTGCTGTAATGTACCTTGCTTTTATTCTTTTTGTTAAACATTTATAGACTTATTAAACTAAAGAAATATAAGGTGGGTTTAAGCTTTGTACCCCTTTCCTGGTTTGGGGTATCAATTTAACTGAACATTATCAGAACACTCTTAATTTTCAAATATTATGGACTTTTACACTGATGACTATTAAATTTTATATATACTTTTTATTGCATTGGATAATTCAGTGGATTTTCAGTGCTGTAATATTTGAATGGCTCCTTCCAAGTTTCTGAGGTAGCTTGCACCTGCACTAGTTACAGCTTTTTATAGCCTCATCTAAAGATGGATTTGAAGACTATTCTAATATTTATTGTTATACCAGAATGGGTCTTACATTCCATATAAGAAGATATGGAATAGCATTTACTGACTGTATAGGGAAATTGGCAATGCTACTGTGATGACAAGAACAGTTGTAGTGGTGTGACCGATTTATTCATTTCCTTAATAACCTTCATAGTTGTAATGAGTCATCCCTGTCTCTTGTTTTAAATTATAGGGCACCCTTTTATTCCCAAACCAAATGAATATACAGGATGACATTTTTTTTCTTTCTCGTTCTCATTTCAAAGACCTAATTTTTCATAATCTAGCAGTTAAGAGAATCAGACAGACGTGAGTTGGAATCCTAGCTAAGAGTAAGAAAAGGTTAAAGAAGGTGTGGATTCCTCCACTGTCCCCGACTTGTCCTCTAGACATCTTTCAGAGGCTTTGAAACATGGCCAGGCTCTGTTGCTGTGAGTCTGACATTTAAGCAGCTAGCCCCTTCCATTCCTTATATGACAAAAGGAAGAAGAGAAGAAGATGAAGTCGTTTTTGGTTTGACAGTCAAGCAGACAGTGTTTGCTCTATCCATTAATTTCATAATTCATAAATAAGGAACTTTTTAAGGAGCCATTAAAGAATAGTCATCTGAGAAGGCAGGAGAATGCATCCACCTTCCAGGTCCCAGTGTGTTAGTAAGTGGTGTTTGTCATAGAAATTAAAATATTGAGCTGATAAGAGAAAAATCCCCAACATATTATTAGCTGTTGTATCCATATTAATATATTTCTTCTTCAGCATAGATAATTGAAATCACAGATTAGTAACATAGTAGTGCTGCAAACTAGAGAGACCTATGATTCCTGGAAACAGAGGAGGAACTGTAGGAGCTGAGAAGATTGCAACATGTTTTAACTTGTTGCTCCAGTAGCACACAAGGCTGTTCTACATTGGCTTAAAAATGAGTGACTGTTATTTAGACAAAGGTTTGAAACCAAATTTTCAATCATGTAAATTCTGCAAATGAGTCACTTGACATGTTAGAAAGAGTATGTGGACATAGAAACAATGCTAGGAGGTATTTTTGACTTTAACATCAAGTCCAAAATTAGAGAAGATGCCCCTCATGAGATATAAAACTATAGGCCTAATGAAAACGTTGAAAAGTTCAGAGATGATTAACTCTTATAATGATGATTGAGGAGTTATATTTAGATCAAGGAACAAATTCATTCTGTAAGAAACCTTGAGCACAAGAAAGTTTCTGTTTGTGTTGTGAACAAAAACAGTAAAGGTCTGCCATTTGTTCTGATCTTTCAACAGAAGCCAGAAGAATTACTGTCTCATTAAGGGAAAGAGTAGCTGAAACAAAATATGGTATTTCTTTTATGAGCTGGAAATAAAACATCAAAGTTGGTGGTGTAAAACTATAATATCACCAAGACCCCCAAATTGTCAGACTCGCAAGTGAAAGCAATGTTGATTTATTTCCTGACTTCAATTAGTATGAATCCTTTCTTGTGCTTAAGCAAGGAGGTGTAAATACAAAAACCCTGAAGCATTAATGAGCATTTGAGAAATCCAAAGTCAAAAACCGAGCCAACACATGAACCAAAGTGCTCTAAAGTTGTCATATGTCTCCAGAGCTGCTCTCCACCATGGTAACAACATGGTTAACTTCAATGTTCTAGGTCTGATGGCTTCACTTCCTAACTTGTCCAGCCAGACCTCACAATCCATCATCACTTCAGCCCCACTCTTGGAAAGGCAATTAACTTCATTATTTTTCTGAACAGTTATTCACTGAACTCATTCTGGATCAATCCAACCATTGGCTTCTCCCTGATATACCTGAACATCTGGAGAAAAAAAATCATGAAGCTATCAAAAATTAATGTTAGTAATGGATATCTCTAGGGACAGGGTTATGGGGACATTGCACTCTTTGTACTAATAAATGTAGAAGAGATGATGGAATTAGAAAAAAAAAAGTCACTTTTTGGCTATCAGCATAGTGATAATTCAGATAAGAGGCATCAATGGATGCTATTACCAAAGGGTGAAAGTGGAACGAGAAACAAAATCTTACACAGTCTCAAAGTACCTCTTTCAAATACTAATTATAAAAGGGTGGAGAGGGCAGCCCTGCTGGCTCAGCAGTTTAGTGCCACCTTCAGTCCAGGGCGTGATCCTGGAGACCCGAGATCGAGTCCCACGTTGGGCTCCCTGCATGGAGCCTGCTTCTCCCTCTGCCTGTGTCTCTGCCTCTCATGAATAAATAAATGAAATCTTCAAAAAAAAAAAAAAGTTTAAAAATAAAATAAAAGGGTGGAGAAGTAATTTTTCAGTCAAGAGACCTCTCAGATACCATCTTAAGCAACTGATCCAATTAATGTCACCAGAAATGGGACAAACTGAAATTGTGGGCTACCCATTGGGATTCAATAAGAAGAATCCAACTTCAACACTCTGATGTTCCAGGATGATCTGTCTTATTATAAGGAAACTTCAAATAAACCTACATTGAGAGATATACGAATTTATTGGTTTGTAGTCTTAAAAAAAATGTCAAGGTCATGGAATTAAGGAATGATTGAAGAACTCTTTCAGAGTAAAAGAGATGAGAGAGACGTGACAACTGGGTACAACATGACAATATGTGTTTTTTAGCACCATGACACAGTTAACTCAATTCTGACACTACCTGGAGAAAGCATCAGATCCCACAAGTTAAGGGCTCACTCTGACGAGACTGCCTCTCCCCAGTTCAGATGCCACTTGCAAGTCCAGGTTGTTACCTGTACTTCTGACCAACTAGCTATAAACCAGGGTTCCCACCCCTTCCTCAGGTTTGATTACTTTGCAAGAGCAGCAAATAGAACTCAGAGGAACATCTGCTTATGTTTATTAGATTATTATAAAAGGATAACTACCAGATGGAAGAGATGCATATGCAAGACATGAGGTAAGGGTCAAGAAGCTTCCATGATCTCTAGGTGTGCCACTCTCCCCTCATCTCTATGTGTTCACAAACTGAACTCCATCCTTTGAGTTTTATGGAGACTTCATTACACAGGCATGATTAATAAAATCATACCCAGGGCAGCCCTGGTGGCCCAGTGGTTTAGCGCTGCCTTTGACCATGATCAAAGGTCATGGAGGTATGATCCTGGAGACCCGGGATCAAGTCCCACGTCAGGCTCCCTGCATGGAGCCTGCTTCTCCCTCTGCCTGTGTCTCTGCCTCTCTCTCTCTCTCTGTGTATGTGTCTGTCATGAATAAATAAATAAAATAAAGATATCTGAGGGGTGAAACTAAATTTCCAACCTCCTAACTACAGGTTTGGCTCCACCAGCAACCAGCCCCCATCCTACAGGGCTTTCCAAATCACCTGTGGTTAAAAGGGGTTTGTAATGAATATCAAGACACCTTTCCTGCTCTTATGACTTAGGAAATTCCAAGAGGGGATCCCTGGGTGGCGCAGCGGTTTGGCGCCTGCCTTTGGCCCAGGGCGCGATCCTGGAGACCCGGGATCGAATCCCACGTCGGGCTCCCTGCATGGAGTCTGTTTCTCCCTCTGCCTGTGTCTCTGCCTCTCTCTCTCTTTCTCTGTGTCTCTCATGAATAAATAAATAAAATCTTAAAAAATATAAATAAAAATAAAGATGAGTGTCTATGAATTTCCACTCATTTTGAGAAATAGAATATCAATAATGTTAAAGTTCCCAGCATGCTCCTTTCTATCTCACCTCTCTGCCCAGGAAACATTATTCTGAATGTGTTTTGTTTTGTTTTTTTTTAAGATTTAGCACATAGGGACCCCTGGGTGGCTCAGTGGTTGAGCGTCTGCCTTCAGCTGGCTCAGGGCGTGATCTTGGATCCTGGGATCTAGTCCCACATCGGGCTCCCTGCACGGAGCTTGCTTCTCCCTCTGCCTGTGTCTCTGACTCTCTCTCTCTATGTCTGTCATGAATGAATAAATAAAATCAATTAAAAATATTTAGCACATATATAGAAATTCCTAAATACTATTTTCAATAAATAAATTTAGCTTCCCCCTCTTCTTTATTGTTTACTTTTATTTCTTCTTTAAATCATCTGTTTTATCTTTTACCCATTTTTCTATCAGCTTGGGATTTTCCTTATTGGTTTTGGAAATAATCTTAACATACTATGGATATTATCTTTATCTGTTGTATATGTTGCAAGTATTTTTTTTCCTAGTCTGATGCTTGTCTCTTAATTTTGTAGCTTTGTGTAGTGACTTTTATTGTACAGATTTTTAAAAATATTTTATTTATTTATTCATGAGAGACACAGAGAATGAGAGGCAGAGACACAGGCAGAGGGAGAAGCAGGCTCCATGCAGGGAGCCTGATGTGGGACTCGATCCTGGGGCTCCAGGATCATGCCCTGGGCTGAAGGCAGGCGCTAAACCGCTGAGCCACCCAGGAATCCCCCACTGTACAGATGTTTTAAATATTTATGGGGTCAAGTCTGCCTCATAAATTTATTTATGACCACTTGGTTTCTCATCCTATCCAGGAAGATCTTCTTGTTTAAAGATATCCTCCTATATTTTCTTCTAATACTTTGGTAGTTTTGTTTGTTTTTATGGTAGATCTTTAATCCATAAATAATTTATTATTTGTTTATGGTGTGAGGTAAGAATCTAAATTGTCTTTTTTTTTCACTTGTGATAGAATAATAGCCCAGAAGAGATGTCAACACCCTAACCCCAAAAACTTATAAACATTACCTTACCTGGCAAATGATATTTTACAGAGGTGATTAAGGTTATGGAATTTGAAATGAGAAAATTATCCTGGATTATCTGGGTGGGCCCAATCTAATAACATAAATCCTTAAAAACAGAGAATTATTCATGGCTGTGGTCAGAGGGAAACATGACTGTGGAATGGTTAGAGAAATGCAATGCTGTTAGCTTTGGAGATGGAAAAGGAGGCCAAGAACCAAGGAATAAGGGTGGCATCTAGAACTGGGAAAAGCAAGGAAATAGAGGCTTACCTATAGTCTTCCAGAAAAAATGCAGTCCTGCTGACACTTCACTTTTCGTCCACTGATATCTGTGTCAGACCTTTGACCTATAGAACTGTAAGATAATGAATTTGTACTGTTTAAGGCACCAGGTTTTGGTAACTTATTAATTAGAACTTATTAATTAGAATCCATTCCTGTTCCTACTAAATTAAAATGCCATCTTTATTGCATAAATAATTCCCATGCACATGTTGGTTTCTGAACTCTTTATTTTGATAACACTGGTCAGCATGGATCTCTTTTCCTGACCCAAAACCATATTGTTTTAATTACCATTACTTTATAATTTTTTTAATGTCTTGAATCCTTCCTTTCCTTTTTTTTTTTTTTTTTTTTAAATAAGCTCCATGCGTAGCTGGAGCCCAATGCCAGGCTTGAACTTACAACCCTGAGATCAAGACCTGACTGAGATCAAGAGTCAGAGTCTTAACTGACTGAGCCACACAGGTGCCTTTTAATCTCCAACCCTACCTCTTTTTTAAAGACCTCATCATTTTTCTCTTTCCTCGCATCTTAACCACTTTCTCCAGCTTCACCCTCTAGTTTATTTTCCATATATTACTAGCATGATTTAAAATAAAGGTATCATCAGATTTCTACCCTTTAAGTCCTTCATGGTCATCCTTCATCTTCAATACAAAGTCCACATTCCTTGGTAAGGTGCATAAAAATGGTATGATGAAGGATGCTGCCTATCTCACAGTGTCATCTCCTGCCCCTTTGCTCCAGACATCAAAGAACTTGAAGCTCACAGAGTGCACCACACTTTCAACCCTTTGTATCTTTGGATATGTTGCTGCCTCTGCCTAGAATACCTTCCATTTCTTCTCCAAGCCAATTAGCACTGTACATTCAAAACTCAGACAGAGCATCAAATTCCCTCAGCAGACTTTCTGCACTCCTCACTGTTAGACTGAGCTAGTGCTCCTCCCTTGCACTCCCATAGCAGCACAAATACATCTCTTCTAGCATTTACTTACAACTGCAATTGTTGGTTTACTTGTCTACCTCCTTCACTAGATAGTGATCTCTTCAAAGGCAGGAATTGTCTTTCATTTATGTATCCATGTGCTTAACAGAATACTAACAATCTTGTAATAATAATAAGAGTATGAAAAATAATGAAATAAGTGGTGCCTCTTATTAAAACCTGGGCTAGGTGGTTTCCATAATTTAATAACCACTAAGTGTCAGCTCATAATTTTGTGTTCTGTGAAACTATTTTTACCTAAAAATAATATTGTCCAGCTTGTTCACTCATCTTATTCACAAGACTTGGCTACAAGCAACTTTGGGATGTTTCCAAAGGAAGAAAGTTTCCTACGTTGAACAAATTCAAAAGAACATGACTCAGGCTCTAAAAGTAATCCAGAAAAGAATTTCTTAAATATTTTGAATAGAATGGTATTATTGGATTATTTTGATAGGAATAACCCTTATTTAAATGCCTGTGAGAACCACCAGATTTGGTTAGGTGCCCCTCTTCTGTGTTCCCATAGCAATGAACACAAATATTTAGCCAACCTCGTATTGTGTGATATGGAAGTGATGTGTTTATTTTTTTCCCATTACCAGTGGTTTTCAATCAGGAGGACAGTGCAGCCCTTCAGCCCTTGTAGGGGTGTTTGGGGAAATTTTTGATTGTCATAATGACAAGAGGGAGGCGCTACTGTCATTTAGTGTCTAGAAGCCAGAGATGCTGAATATCCTACACTGAGCAGGATAACCTAGTACAACAAAGAATTATCCTGCCTAATATGCCCACAGTGACCTCATAAAGAAGCTGATTTTATTTATCTTTGATTTCCTATTGGCTAGAAGAAATCCAGCCCTGAAAGGCACTATGAATTGGAACTGCAAAGTAATGGGGGCAGGAACACCTTGTCATAATGTGTAGGTTATATGGGTTTATTTATTTTTTTTTTTAATTTTTTATTTATTTATAATAGGCACACAGTGAGAGAGAGAGAGGCAGAGACACAGGCAGAGGGAGAAGCAGGCTCCATGCACCAGGAGCCTGACGTGGGATTCGATCCCGGGTCTCCAGGATCGCGCCCTGGGCCAAAGGCAGGCACTAAACCACTGCGCCACCCAGGGATCCCGGTTATATGGGTTTAAATAATCCGATTACTTTGTAATCACCATTCATAGTTGATTTCTACTTTTCTGTATTATATAATTGATGAAAGGCAAATGGTAAGAGAGTAAAGTCATTAAATCAGATATCTCTTTTTCTTTTTTTGGTCCAGGTAAAGTTAATTCTGATAGAAATAGGAAAAACAAACCATCTTTAGTATTTTCTTCCATCAATCCACCCACTCAGAGTCTCCTTCATATTTTGGCATCTACCTCCAGAAACCTCCCCAATTTGGCACCACCTGGGAAAGATATCTTGGCCTGGAATATATACACCTGGAATATACCCAGCCCATCAGGGTCCAAAATCTAATTGTTTAAACTGATAATCCAAGTGGATTCTAGATAATATGGTTTCCAAATTATCTCTAAATTCCCTTCCAGTTTTAACATTCTATGATTCAATACTCATTAAAAGTCTATAATAGTTCACAAGTCCTTCCTAAGTTTGTTCATGACTCTAACCTATTAATGAGCACTTACATTTTGTGCCAGTATCATAAGTTGAAGGTCAAGAGAAAATTTTAAGAAGGGAGCACAAGACCATTTCAGTCAAGAGGGAGATATTTTCTGGGCTGCTGGGTTTTAGGTTACTCTGATCATGATTTTTAGGAAACCAGTTTCCACCATTCCCTAGGCCCATTGCCTAGTTGTAAAACAGTATTGTTTATTGTCCACTTGGGCTGGAATGTCAACTTCATAAGAACAAGATCCTTGTCAGCTCAATTTGTACTGCATTCCCAAGACCTAGAACTGTATCCATTATATCATGGCCCTCATTAAATAATTGTTGAATAAATGAATGGACTAATAAGTAATTTATTGTAAGTAGAGACTTAATCATTTACAAATAAAAGAATAGAATAGCATATTCTACAGCAAAAGGAAACTTCATGTTGAGGGGCAACTGTGTGACAGATTGTAAACTTTGGACTGAATTGCAAAGTCATGGGAGGGGTGAGGAACCTATATGCATGACATGAAATATAAAAACAGATATGGGTGAATTATAAAGAGCCCTTAAGCCTGCTATGAAGGTCAAATAAAATTCATTGATCCCTCAAGTCTGATTTGGGTGAAGAATATCTGATAAGCTCTCGGCAAAAATAAGATCAATTCTCAAGTGTTACCCTGAAAAATTTAGTCTTTTAGCTTAACCAATAATCTGGACACTCTTAAACTCTTATTTTACAGGATCCTAATATGCACATTAGGAACTGAGCAAAATATCTCATAAGAGTAATATTTAATATCTATCAGTGGTATACAGAGAAATGACAACTCATTTACATCATTTGTGTTTATAAGAACCAGTAATTATTTCCATTTTATAAAAGGACAAAATAAAGATATATGAAATATATAAGTCAACTATGGACCAACCTAAGTGAAATTTCACATCCTAAGTGAAATTTCTATGCAACCAGACTAAAGCAAAAGAATTTAAATAAAATTGAAAAATCAATTCAAACATTGACAGTACCATAGTTTTAAGACTTCAAATATTTCCTGATTTTATTTTATTTTTTAAGATTTTATTTATTTATTCATGAGACACACACACACACACACACACACACACACAGAGGCAAAGACACAGGCAGAGGGAGAAGCAGGCTCCATGCAGGGAGCCTGACATGGGACTCGATCCTTGGTCTCCAGGATCACACCCTGGGCTGAAGGCGGCGCTAAACCACTGAGCCACCGGGGCTCCTATTTCTTGATTTTAAAATGTCAATGAGAAATATGGGAAAGACTTGTGAAAACAATGTGCATTATTTATTGCATAGGCTAACAAATTTTTTAAATGTTCAAAGTTCTACAGAGGATTGCAAAAGAAATTTTATCTCCTGGATCCTTAATTCAAAATCACTATTATAGGAAGTGTTTCAATTTGCAATTGTATGCAGCAGCAAATAACAGAAAAACATAATAATTTTTTTTCATGTAATGAGGAGTGTGAGGGTAAACAGTGACATCAGTCCAGAAGCCTTCCTTTCTACCTTTCTGCATCTCTATCTTAGCACATGGTGTTTGGCACTCATGTTATTTTGTGGTCACAAGACCGCTGCTCCACCTCTGGCATTGCACCTGAATTCCAAGCAGGAAGAAAGTGACAAAGGGCAAAAGGTATGTGCTAGCTAAAACCTGGAAGAGATTTTTCAGAAATCTCTATTCAGTGACTTTTCGCTAATGTCTCCTTGACTAGAACTTGTCTCACGTGGCCACCCCAAGCTGTAAGGAAAGCTGTGAAATGTACTGTTTTGCTGACACATTGCCATACTCTTGGTCTCTGTAGGATAGATGCAACTATCAAGATAGATACAACTGTTCAAGTTGATGCAGATTGAAGATCCAACTCAGAGACACCTGGTTTTGAAAGGGTGTGAACCTCAGAGGCAAATTTACCCTGATGCTGATGAAACCTACACTTTAACCTCCTCACTTATATGGATCCCTCCAAGGCCTTGGGAGAAATCCTGGACATGTGTTCGTTCACAAAGTCATATATTTTTGTAAAATTTGCACAATTGAGATATTTTAATGGCAATTAATAAATATCATTGTTCTTGCCCCTCTGAACTTTCCACCGTCATGACAGGTGAGTGTGTTGGAATGGCATGGATAGTTGGGGAATCAGGCTAAGTCAGAGCTAAATTGAGGACACATTCAGTTTGAATTAAGTGGGATATATCAAGGAGGTTCACACATTAAGGAGGTTTTGTGTATGGTTGAGTTCTTGCCAGTGTAGGAATTGTTTCCAGGGATACCCCTACTGCCCACTATGCTAATTCACCTGGCACCATGATGTGAAGGTACAGGGTTCAACATAAAGCTTGTCGATCAACCACTATAATAGGACATCAGTGACAAATTGTTCAGTGAGGGTCTTCAACTCAATGAGTAGTCAGTCACTGACGAGAATGTTTGAAATGCTCTAAAATCTCATATATGAAGAAACTAGGTAAAAGTTTCCCCAAATTTGACAATAACCCTGATACTTTACTTGACATTTCTGATAAATTTTGATGCTGAAAGAAACTTTTCTAAGTTTTAAATAACAGATTTCAAGCTTGTGTAGAGGAAAGGCAGGATTATCTTTCTAGTCCATGTAAAATGGACTTCCTATGAAGAGGAAATGGAAACCTTCCCATGAAGAGGCAAACCACAAGCATGCAGCAAAAAATATACTTTAAAAATAGAAATGTGTCAAGCAGTTAATCAAATTTGTGTTGTTTTCCCTAGACTTTGTGATATTCATGGTATGTGTCAGTTTAAAACATCTAATTTGTTGTGATTCCTTTCTTCATTTTAAATAGTTGCTTTTGTTCCTAATTTTGTATTCTTTCTACTAACAAGTCCTTCCTACCTACAAATTGGGTAACTTTCAAGTCTCATGGAACCTAAATCTGCCATTGAGCTTCAGGAAACCTGTGAGTCCCCCAATAAGAAGTAATCTCTCAGGCCTTCCAGATTTACTTTTACATCCATTGGGGAAAAAAGGAGTGTAAGGAGAGAGAGTAACAGTCTCCTCAAGTAGAATCAGACTGGCTACGATACCCACTTGAGGTGTCCTTTCCCCTGCTCTGTATCCTGAATTCACTTGGTCTTTTTAGGTGAAGGTCATTGTCGGGACCTTCATCCCACAGCAGCCAGGAGTGGGCCACAGGAAGAAGCAAAATGGAGTTGAGTTGTTAATTCTTTTACTCTTCCCATGGTATCCTCACAGACTCCATTTGTCACATACCCATATTAACACGCTTTCTGCCTAGATGTAAGAAGGACATGTCCAGTAAAACATCAATCCCACAAATTTCTCCTTCTTTGGTAGGATACCCTGGGGGGGAGTGCTGCCTACTAGAATTTTCTCTGAAGATTCCCAAAGCACACTAGATCTTCAGAGTTTTGAAAAGTGCAGGTGGGTTGACTTTGATTCTATCAATTCCCAATGTAATTTAATCGTAAGATCCCATGAACCTTAGAATACATCTTAAGAATTTTTGCTCAAAATTGGTATACAAATGTTATATTCATATTATTGTTGCTTTCACTACACAAATGTCAATGCTCCAAGGGCATTTGGATTTTAAGCAGCTCTTGGTAACAAGAGAAACCAATCTGTTACAATGGACTTTAGGGCGTCATGGCCCAAAGGGTAGATATAGTTTAAGACAATGTTAGTGCACCATCTGTACACACTTCAGATTCCGAGGTGTTGATGACTGTTTTTCTAGCCATTCATACAGCAGTTATTGAACCTGGTTACAAAAGAGAAGATTACAATGGAGGATGTTGTTACTTGATTATGTTTCCATGCTGTATTCTCAGATTTGGAATTAGTTCCTTTTTTTTTTTTTTTTTTTTGCAAGATAACAAATTCTTTTATTTGCCAGCGAAGAGCAACACAGGTATCCAGAGATAGGACGCTACTGCCTAACCTGACCTCCTGGCTGGAGTAATGCCACAAAGGCTTCGTTGTTCACTGGCTGTAGGCACAGTAGCTTCTCAAGGAAAAATAGGGTTTTTCTACAAAAAAACTTATGTGAAGTTAACTGGGGAGAGGACAACTAGAATGGAAACAGTACCAGGGCACTCAGCTTCCCTAACCAAGTTCAACGTTGACACACATTTCCCACCGTGGAAATAACCACTGGAATAGGAAATAACCTATTATATCAATAATACTTTAACACAGGCACTTTTCAGTTTTTAGTTACAGAATCCATGGAATGATTAAGGTATAAAAGCTGCTAGTTTTCCTTGGTTAATAATAAAGCCAGTTTGGATTGCTATAAGAAATCTTGTTTAAATTTGCTCTTTAAAACATTCAGCTTAGGGACTCCTGGGTGGCTCAGTGGTTGAGGGTCTGCCTTTTAGCTCAGGACGTGATTCTAGTCTGGAACCGAGTCCCACATTAGGCTCCCTACAAGGAGCCTGCTTCTTTGTGTATGTCTCTGCCTCTCTCTGTGTCTCTCATGAATAAATAAATAAAATCTTTAAAAAATAAAAATAAAACATTCTGCTTGGGTATAAACTTGTATAGTATCATAACCAAGCATTTGGTCAAAGAAGGGAATCTATGAGTTCACCCATATGCTAAGATAAAGCAAATGCATGAAGTTAGGAGCCATGCTTAGAAATATCAATCCTAACAGTGAACGAATGAAAGGCCTACTTTAGAAGGAGAATCACTACCACCATGGCTTCAGAAACCTTACCAAAACTCTGTGTCTTAAATAACACAAGATACTTCTCCATGTTGACTTAGAGTTTTTTGTTTGCATTTATTATTTATTTATTTATTTATTTATTTATTTATTTATTTAATAATACAATTGACTGGCCTTGGACATATTTGGATTAAAAAAATTTTTGTTTTTACTTTTTGCTCTAAAAGCAAACGGTTTACATGCCAGTACATAGAGGGCATAACTGGGGCTCTCCATTGATGAAATATATTTTTTTGGTTTCTATTCACATTAGTCTGTAAACACAAAGCCCAGGAAAGTAGGGAAATCAGCCTCTGCAATCAGAGCTGCCACATACAATTGTGCAGGTTGTGAACTATACAACTGGCACAGCTATATACAGCAGCCTCCTGCTGCAATCCTTCATGGGGATCTGTGCTGTAATCTTCCATACTTGCAGAAGTCGACTGAAGAAGGGGAATCTTATGAAATCCTGTGATTTTTTTTCACACATGAAGCCAAGTTGATAATTTATTCTCTAACTTTGAGTTCCACACTCTTTATTATGGAGTACATTTTTATAGTTGGGAGAAAATCTTAGTGAAATAAAATTTGAATAAAAATTAGAAGTGGGGCTACCTGGCTGGCTCAATTGGAAGAGCATGCAACTCTTGGCCTCGGGGTTGTGACTTTGAGCCCGCCGTTGGATAGAGAGATTACTAAAAAAAAAAAAAAAAAAAAAAAGGAATAAACTATTTAAAAAATTAGAACTAGGGCAGCCCCAGTGGCGCAGCGGTTTGGCGCCGCCTGCAGCCTGGGGTGTGATCCTAGAGACCCAGGATCGAGTCCCGCATCAGGCTCCCTGCATGGAGCCTGCTTCTCCCTCTGCCTCTCTCTCTCTCTGTCTCTATGTTAAATAAATAAAATCTTAAAAAAAAATTAGAACTAAAAAAACAAAATACAAATTAGAAGTGAAAGTCATTGTAATTATTTTCTATTAAGAGAAAAACATCCTTTTTAAGATATTTTAATTGAAGTGCAAGGTTTCTGGCAACCACTGCATGAATCATTATTCTGCTCATTTCCTGCTCTTTTTCTAACACACCACTTTCCTCAATGAGTTCAAAATACAGAATGTCTATGGCTGGCAAGTTGGAGTCAGTAACAGGCGTCCCTACTTTAAATCTTCTTATACTTAACTGGTAATCTCAGAATATGAGATTTCTTGCCTTAAATATGTTAGAAAAAAAGATTATGGAAAAGGAAACTGGTTAGATAACATTTTCCTCGAAATAGCATTTTTTAAAACTTCATAACAGTACAGAACTATAGGAACAAATATAAAACATTTAAAAGAATTTAATATTGTGTTTTAAAAGTGTTATCAATAGGGGCACCTGCATGGCTCAGTCAGTTAAGCATCTGCTTTCAGCTCAGGACATGATCTTGGGGTCCTGGGATGGAGCCCCACCTCAGGCTCTCTGCTCAGCAGAAAGCCTGCTTCTCCCTTTCCCTCTGCCTGCTGCTCCCCCTGCTTATATTCTCTCTCTGTGTCAAATAAATAAATAAAAATCTTTTTAAAAATAATAAATAAAAATGAAAGTTTATCAATGGATTGCCTGCATCAGAATCACTGGGAGGGCTTGCTAAAATAGAGGTTCCTGGCTCCACCCCAGACTTTTAAAATTGGGGTAGATGAGAACTCCAGAATCTGCATTTCAGCTAATACCCTCACATAACTCCTTAGAAGGCTAAGATTTGAGAACCACTGCACTAAAGTTTCTTGTTAATGGAATAGACATTATTTGTTCCTCTTGTATCCTTAATACCTAACATGCCACCTGAATCAGAGAAGATGGTCAATAAATGTTACATACGCAACTCGTATAGAGGAGATGGTCTTTCTCCTCTTAAATCACAAGTAAGTCCAATCAAGAGTTTACCTTGTTTTTAAGAAAGTATTCATCTAGGGACACCGGAGTGGCTCAGTGGTTGAGCATCTGCCTTCAGCTCAGGGAGTGATCCCGGGGTTCCAGGATTGAGTACCACATCGGCTCCCTGTGTGGAGCCTGCTTCTTCCTTTGCCTGTGTCCCTGCCTCTCTCTTTCTGTGTCTCTCATGAAGAAATAAATAAAATCTTTAAAAAAGAAAGAAAGAAAGAAAGAAAGAAAGAAAGAAAGAAAGAAAGAAGAAAAAGAAAAGGAAGAAAGAAGAAAGAAAGAAAGAAAAAGAAAGAAAGAAAGAAAGAAAAAGAAAGAAAGAAAGAAAGAAAGAAAGAAAGAAAGAAAGAAAGAAAGAAAGAAAGAAAGAAAGAAAGAAAGAATGAATTAATCTAGAGGCGCCTGGCTGGCTCAGTCCATAAAACATATATGACTTTTGATCTCAGGGTTGTGAGTTCAAGTACCGTGTTGGATATAGAGATCACTTAAAAATAAAATCTTTTTTTTTAAAAAAAGGTATTTATCTATATTCTATAGTTACTAGGGAAAAACAAGTAGAAAAAAAAGTGAGGCAAAGGACATAGGATGGCCAACTGGAAATACATTGTGAATGTATTTGACATGCATATTTAATGTGTGATATAAATGCATAGCCTCACTTAATGTGCTATAAATTTGTCAGCTCAATTAATTAAAGCATGAATTTTTTTTGCTCAGAGGCACCATTTAAGAAATAACGATGGATCAACAGAGTCCCAATATCTCAACTGCAAAAAATATGTAAAATACTTGCATCTTATGGATAAGTAGAACGATTTTCGATATAAAAATTTGCACATTTAAAACTGCAATGGAAAAATCCTAGAATGAATGTGCCAAAGTAAAGGATTGAAGTGGGTTTGGATAGGATGTATAAAAGGGCCATTATAACTATTGAATGAGCAGGTTGTGAGAGCAGCTGGGCTGGATAGAGTTGGTGGTTGGGTTGGCGGTGATGAGAATGGGCGGTTAGACCAGTATCCAAAGATGATTCAGAAATAAGGCCTGATTGACTAAGGGACAGAAATGATAAATGATAACAAATGGCCTTCAAAACCCTGTATGATCAGAGAAATTGGACCCTAATAAATTTATCCTTCAATCTGGATAAGCAAATCTTTGCTTATTTCAATTCTTTACTGATTATAACTTAAAGTCTTTCATATCTATTTACCTATTGATCAATTTTAATGTAAATTATAGCACATTTCCACATTTTGGTACCTTATTTAATTGATTACAATGAATAGAGCATGGCTCTGATATCACCAGAATCAACATTCTTGGTAATGTGTAACATAAATTATTAAAAAATAAGCCTTAAGTCCTGTTCATCCAGTAAGTTTCTAATGAAAGGGCCATGTACCCAAATTCATTTTTCAAAATAATGAAAAGATTGTTTTCTAAAAGCATCTGTAACTAAATTGTTTACTACTTGGAAGTATTTCTCTTAGAAGTACTACTTTATTAGCAGCATATATGTGTATCTTTTAGATTGGTTTTGTAGGCTAGCCCATAAAATCATGCTAGAGTCACTCTGAACTCAAAAAGCCCCAAGAATAATGAGTCTTTCTGAGCCTTGATATCTAAAGCCCAGTGTCACTCTGAAGTTCGAAGGATCACCCAGCCAGTAGGTTTTCCTGTATGTTTGTTTTGGGAGTGAGGCATAGCTGAAGAGGCAGATCCCCTTTGTCGGGGAAGTGTTTTTTCATGAGGAAGGGTTATCTTGCAGATTCAGAATTGAACCTGTACATTTCAGAGCCTAATCTCCCAAAAAGGTTCTACACAGTTGAAATCATGGAATTTGAGGTTTGGTATTTTTGTGTCTTCATCATATAGAATGCCAGTGGAAAACTTGAAATTTTGTTGTTATTTTAAATAGAGAAAGTCGGGGATCCCTGGGTGGCTCAGTGGTTTAGCGCCTGCCTTTGGCCCAGGGCATGATCTTGGAGTCCCGGGATCCAGTCCCACATCAGTCTCCCTGCATGGAAACTGCTTCTCCCTCTGCCTGTGTCTATGCCTCTCTCTCTCTCTGTGTTTCTCATGAATAAGTCAATAAAATCTTTAAGTAAGTAAGGAAAGAAAGAAAGAAAGAAAAAGAAAGAAAGAAAGAAAGAAAGAAAGAAAGAAAGAAAGAAAGAAAGAAAGAAAAAATCTAAGGGGGAAGAAAGCTATCCCCACAGTGGATAACTGCTGAGTAGATGGCACACCTTTGACACAGCTTACAATAATGGCTCATGGACTCCCTTTTCCTAAAAACACAGGCACTACTAGTATAAACGTGAAAGACTGGAAAGAGAGGCCAAGGTGGCAAGAGCTTTGTCCCTCATTAAAGACCAATGTTATTAGAAAGTAAAACCCCATTGAAATATGCAAATAAGCATATTGTTTCTTTGGAAAACACAATAGAAATAGAAATAGTGGGCTTTCTTCCTCGTCCATTGCTATTTCTCAGCACTCCACAGTAACATTACATTATTTAAAAATGCTTCAGGGCTCTCTGGGTGGCGCAGCGGTTTAGCGCCTGCCTTTGACCCAGGGCGCGATCCTGGAGACCCGGATGGAATCCCACGTCGGGCTCCTGGTGCATGGAGCCTGCTTCTCCCTCTGCCTATGTCTCTCTCTCTCTCTCTCTCTCTCTCTGTGTGACTATCATAAATAAATAAAAATTTTAAAAAATGCTTCAGTGCATCCGTCAGGTGTTTCTTTAGGCATCCCGTATACTGGGTAGTTAAATTTCAGCAGAGTGATACCCTCACATACAGGAGTTTTAAATTTTGGGGTGTACAACAATAACGATTTGAACATACTTGTATCATATGATTATCCGGAAGCTATGATTCTTTACTCTGCATACCATTCGGATGACTTACATAGCCCACATTCCACAATCCTGTGATGTATAGGGATCCATAAAGGTAAACTTGAGTTTAGAAATTCTAAAATTCAGGCGAACTAAATTAGACAAAATTAAAACTATTTGGGAGATTCATATCAGGTACTAATCAGCATCAGAAATATATTAGGATCAATCACTTTGTATTATTTTTTATTTATTTAAATTACTTAAAAATTGCCTCTAAGTCACATTAGGCACTCAGCTTTTATATTATCAGCTTTCCTTATTCTAATTTCATCACAAAAGCCCGCATATTTATAGAGCAAGTTTGTGATTAGTTTAATTAATTAATTAATTAATTTATAAAGGTTTTATTTATTTATTTATGAGAGACCCAGAGAGGGAGAGAGAGAGAGAGGCAGAGACACAGGCAGAGGGAGAAGCAGGCTCCATGCAGGGAGCCCGATGCGGGACTGGATCCTGGGTCTCCAGGATCACGCCCTGAGCCAAAGGCAGATGCTCAACCACTGAGCCACCCAGGCATCCCATGTGATTAGTTTTAAATTCACTTTACCAGTGTTTGTCAATTAATTATGATTTAATTGCCACTACATTGTTTACAGATATATATGCAATGTTTCATTATCAGTCATTGAACCTTCTTAAAATCACTGGCTGGAGAGCCACTATTTGGTAAGAGCCACATTATCAACACTAACCCTGCCTGGCCTTAGTTCCGAGGATTTGAGAGGACAATTGGGCCATATATATATATATATTTTAAAGATTTTATTTATTTATTCATAGAGATGCAGAGAGAGAGAGAGAGAGGCAGAGACACAGGCAGAGGGAGAAGCAGGCCCCATGCAGGGAGCCCGACGCGGGACTTGATTCAGGGTCTCCAGATCACGCCCCGGGCTGCAGGCGGCGCTAAACCGCTGGGCCACCAGGGCTGCCCACAATTGGGCCATGTATACAACCATTCCATTAGGAAATCACCCTTGTGACACTTTTGACAGGGGTCATCCAGCCATGGTTGGTGAGAAATTCAACTGCTCTTTAGATTTTAGCTTCCTGGATGTATAGACTGATCTAACCCATGAGAATTTTCCTCACGGTGGCCTCACAGCTGCTTCAAAGTCACTCTTTCACTTTGGTTCTAATCTTTGCTCTGGGACAACTCTCAAGAAATCTAAGTGGTTCTTTAAAGGGAGCTTTTCTATCACCCTGAAGTCATATCTTTTCTGTCAAGTCTTCCCAATGTTTACTACAGCTTAATCAGACCACAGCAAAGGGAGATGAGACTCTCAGCTCCCTTGGTCTGGACTTTACCATTAATTTAGCCTAAAACTACTTCTAGTAGACTCTCTCTCTCTATCTATCCATTCATATATTTAAACAATTTGCCTCACACTGGGACCTCATGCAGAAGCTAGTCCCAAATCCTCCCAGAGTTTGGGACTGTTACTGGGTTTTGGTAACATTTATTGAGTTCCTACTATGCCCTAAGGCATAGGGTTGTCAGATGAAATATAGGACATTTAGTTAAATTTGAGTCAGATAAACAATGAATTATTTTTTAGTATAAGTATGTCCCAAATAGTGTGTGATTATACTTTGCTAAAAAATTATTCATTGTTTATCTAAAATTTAAATTTAACTGTGTCTTCTAGTTTTACTTACTAAATCTGGCAACACTTTTAAGGCATTAACTCATTTTACCTTCATGATAATACGGTGAAATTGGGTACAATTTTACTCCCATTTTATAGATAAATAATCTAATGCTAGCAGAGCCCCTACAGCTAGTGACATGGGAGTAGGGATTCAATTTTAAGCTGTCTAAAACCACGATGCTTAACTCAGGACAAGGGTTAGTTAGAAACAACTGCTGAACTTCAGAAAATACAGATGCTAGGGCCTACACAGACCTACTGAATTAAAATCTTCAGTGGAATAGCCCAGGCATTTCTGTTTGGATTGAGCTGCCAAAATTCTGGCGTGCAGCTGAGGTAGAGAAGATTGCTCTTACTGCTCCCAGATGTTTTCATATGAAGTGCTATTAAGCTGGTGTTCTGCTTGAGAAATTAATTTTTTGAACATAAAAGTAAAACTTTATATTTACCTGTTAGATTATTAGGTTTGGTCTATTTTGATAGCATTTTAAATTATTTTCAAATCTTAATTCTGGCAGTTTGGAAGATTTCTATTTCTGCAGAATAGTAGACTTAAGTTTCTTTTAGAGTCACATAAATTTTTGGGAATTTGACATACGTTATAGATTCTCTCACAGGGAGCAGGAAACACAAATGAACACCCACGCGTTTTGGCACACAATATCAGGGGTTCTGCAACCTATTGATAGATCTAAAAATCCAGGGCTAAGACTGCATTTGTAGAGGATTTTTCACTCTCCACTGAAAAATTTATTAAAAGTGTTATTAATATATTAAGTATTGTTAATTCTTTCAATGAACTTCATTAACTTTGAAAAACAAAGCTGGCTGCTTTTTTCATTGTAAAAGTAATTTTAGGAGAAATAAGTACTCCTATACCTTATTGATGAATTATATTTTTCTTCTTACTTGTGGTAAAATACACTTTACATAAAATTTACTATCTTAATCATAGTTAAGTAGTGTTAAGTGCATTCACATTGCTGTGTAACCAATCTCCAGAATGCTTTTCATCTTACAAAGCTCAAACTCTATACCCATTAAACAACAACTCCCCTTTCCTGCATTCCTAGCCCTGGCAACTACCATTCTACTTTCTATCTCTGTGAATTTCACTATTCGAGGTAACTCATATAAGTTGATTTATACAATATTTGTCTTTTTTGGAAATAGCTTATTTCATCTATGTTGTAGCATAGATGTCAGAATTTCTTTCCTTTTGAAGTTAGGATAATATTCTATTTTATGTATATACCACATTTTGTTTATCCACTCACTCATCTGTCAACAGAGACTTGGATTGCTTCTGTCTTTTGGCTATTGTGAGTAATGCCGCCGTGGACATGAGTGGTGACAGTAGAAATTTATAGAAAATTTCTTGAAGGAAATTTAGTGGTGTCAATAAAGTTACTACAGATTGGTGAATGATAAGATATATAAGTATCATAAGAAAAGGGATGAGGGATACCTGGCTGGCTCAGTTGGTGGAACACGCAACTCTTGATCTGGGGGTCATGGGTTCCAGCCCCGTGTTGGGTGTAGAGATAACTTCAAAAAATATATATATATTTTTTTTAAAAGTAAGAGAAGGCATGATAAAATTATGGTTAAGTGAGGGATTAAACATTTAAGGAGGTCTGGTGTACAGCAAACAAATTCAAAATTTCTCTACTGGGTCAGAATTTAGAGGGATTAAAGTTAGATTGGAATATCACTGTTAAGATGGAGAAATCAATGTCAAGTCAAGATTATCAAGAGGAATATTTTTTCCAGCTCTACCATCAAAGTGACCCAGCAGAGTTAATGTCCCTGCTCTGTTGGTCATGGAATCTAATTTGTGACTCTAGGTGTGCCCAGATTTTGATCTTTAATCCTAGCAGCCATTAAAAGTATCGAATCCTATATCCTATAATAAAGAGAAGAATCAAGATAGGCTTAATATATCGTAATGTTTTCTGAAAGCAAGCATGTTTGTAAAATGTCAGGGTGATGTCAAAAGGACAATGGAGCCAACCTAAAGAAAAAAGATACTTATGGCTACTTAAAGAATTTCATCTGTGAAAAGCCATGAATCTTTAATGATATGTAGAAAGGGAAAAGTCTACATATGTTGTATAAAATGGAAATTGTAACCTAAAAAGGTGAATGCAACAGAATATGCTTCTTTTTTTTTTTAATTTTTATTTATTTATGATAGTCACACACAGAGAGAGAGAGAGAGAGAGAGAGAGGGAGGCAGAGACACAGGCAGAGGGAGAAGCAGGCTCCATGCACCGGGAGCCCGACGTGGGATTCGATCCCGGGTCTCCAGGATCGCGCCCTGGGCCAAAGGCGGGCGCCATACCGCTGCGCCACCCAGGGATCCCAGAATATGCTTAATTCTTAATAAATAGGGGGATGTTGACATGTTTGGATGTTGTATTCTTTTTCCTAATGGAAGATGACAATTAATAAATTATAGATACATATTTATTTTTATTTTATTTTTTAAAAAATATTTTATTTATTTATTTATTTATGAGAGACACAAGAGTGAGAGAAAGAGAAGCAGAGACACAGGCAGAGGGAGAAGCAGGCTCTCTGCAAGGAGCCTGATGCAGAACTCCATCCCAGGACCACAGGATCATGACCTGAGCCAAAGGCAGACGCTTAACTGCTGAGGCACCTGGGCGTTCCTATAGATACATATTTATTGATTCTTTTTTTCTTTTTTTTTTTTTATTGATTGATTCTAAGACAATTTTGGTGCTTTTTTTTTTCTACATTTTTCACATGTAAAATTGTGCTTCTACTGTGGATGCTGTTAGTGAAGAGCTGCCCGTACATCCGTGGTCACAGCAGTTGATAACGCTTCACTTTCATTGAGTAAATGTACATTGTTGGTAGCTCAGGTTGAATTTAACTGCCACTTATAATGTCTAAAAAAAAGTTTCTTCTGTAATTTTGGCATTTGTTGAAATGAGGTATTATGTACATAGTAAAGGCAATGAACAGAGCAATGGAGTGTGCATTTGATATTAGTGAGGCCTTCATATTCAGAGGAATGTCAACATATTTTCCATATTTTTGTTCAGTGAAACAACCAAGTGCTTTATGGAAACCAAAGAAGAAAAATACCCACAAATAGATGGAGCTATGTTATATTTTGTTACTAAGATACATACAAAAAACTCTTACTATACACCAAGAAATACAACTGAAGGCCGGAAAAATGGCCAAATCCCTCTTAAGAAATGAGAGAATCTCAGTGGTGAGAGGCTAGTTTAACTAATTCCTAACTCATCCCAGACTATTGTTAAGGCATTGTGTATAGTTTAGTAAGATTTTTCTTTCTTAGGGGCACCAGCGTGGCTCCGTCAGTCAAGCATCCGGACTCGATTTCAGCTCAGGTCATGATCTCAGGGTCGTGGGATCCAGTACTCCCCCCGTCAGACTCTGAGCTTGGCACAGAGTCTGTTTGAGATTTTTTTTTTTTTAAGATTTATTTATTTATGATAGACATAGAGAGAGAGAGAGGCAGAGACACAGGAGGAGGGAGAAGCAGGCTCCATGCACCGGGAGCCCGACGCGGGACTCGATCCCGGGACTCCAGGATCGCGCCCTGGGCCAAAGGCAGGCGCTAAACCACTGAGCCACCCAGGGATCCCCTTGAGATTTTTTTTTTTAAGATATTATTTATTTATTCATGAGAGACACAGAGAGAAAGAGAGAGAGGAGCAGAGACACAGGCAGAGGGAGAAGCAGGCTCCATGCAGGGAGCCCAACGTGGGACTCGATCCCGGGTCTCCAGGATAACGCCCTGGGCTGAAGGCGGCGCTAAACCACTGAGCCACCCGGGCTGCCCCTCTGTTTGAGATTCTTTCTCTTCTTCTCCCTCTGTCCCTCCCCCTGCTCACACTCTATAAATAAATAAATAAATAAATAAATAAATAAATAAATAAATAAATTTTATAAAAGATTTTATTTGTTCATGAAACACACACACACACAGAGGCAGAGACACAGGCAGAGGGAGAAGCAGGCTCCATGCAGGGAGCCCGATGCAGGATTCCATCCCAGGACTCTGGGACCATGACCTAACTCAAAGGCAGACACTCAACCACTGACCTAGCCAGGTGCCCTAAATCAAATCTTTTTTTTTTTTTTTAAGATTCTGTTTATTTATTCATGAGACACACACACACACACACACACACACACAGAATGAGAGAAAGGCGAGATAGATACAGGCAGAGGGAGAAGCAGGCTCCCTGCCGTGAGCCCAATGTGGGACTCGATCTCTGAACTCCAGGATGACGCCCTGAGCCAAAGGCAGATACACTCAACTGTTGAGACACCCAGCGTCCCATCAAATCTTTTTTTAAAAAGGTTTTTTTTCCTTCTTTAAAGTATATAGACTAATGACACAGCTGATAATCGATAGTATCTTATATTTGATAAAATATGGTATATATTTTTCTCTATTTGATTAAGGAGGGAAAGGGAAAGTCTTGGAACTGTGAAATAGCCGAATAAATGAAAAAAGTAGAAACTCTACCAAAGATAGGATGAACTAAGAGATGAGGGTCCAAGAGATGGTGGAAAGATGATTAGCCACATTCTTTAAAGAGGAGGGAGGCAGTTCAATTTCTATCCCTTGTCTCCATGGAGATCAACTTCCAGATTTTTTGTTTGTGTGGGTTTATTTTTATAACATTTTATTTATTTATTTATTTTAAGTAGGCTCCATGCCTAATGTGGGGCTTGAATTCATGACCTTGAGATCAAGAGTTGCATGCTCCACTGACTAAGCCAGCCAGGCATGCCTCTATGGAGATGAACCTTTAAAGGGTCTATTATTTCTAAGGCCTAGTAAGACTTATCTAGTTTCCCTTTAGGGGAATATGCTCAATACTTAATTGGGATGTGATATTGGTTTATATAATGCTGACCAAGCAAACAAAAAAGTACATTATTTTAGGAAAAGAGATCATCTAGCAGCAAACTAAAATCTATGTGAAAACGTGGACATGAAAAGCCTCCTTCGTGTGAGTAAAACCTAACTATTAAAAAGGGGGCTTTTTTTTTTTTTACCAAGGAAGACACACAGATGGCAAATAATCATAAGAAAAGATGTTCAGCATCATATTTCATTAGGGAATTACAAATTAAAATATTCATGAAATATTACTACACACCTGTTAGAATGGCCTAAATCCAAAACACTGGAAACATCACGTATTGGTGTGGATGTGGAGGAACCAGAACTCTCATTCGTTGCTGGTGGAAATGCAAAATGGTACAGCTGCTTTGAAAGATAGTTATAGGTGTGGTTTGTTTGGGGTTTTTTTTACAAAAATTTAACACATTGTCACAATATAATCCAGCAATTGTGTGCCTTGGTATTTATCCAAATGAATTTAAAATGTATGTATACACAAAAATCTGCACACTGATGTTATAGCAGCTTTAGTTATAGTTACCAAAACTTGGAAGCAACCAAGATGTCCTTTAGTAAGTGAATGGATAAACAAACTGTGATACATCTAGACTATGGAATATTATTCAGCACTAAAAAGAAATAAGCTATCAAGCCATAAAAGACAGGGGCGCCTGGATGGTTCAGTCAGTTGAGCATCTGATTTTTTATTTCAGCTCAGGTCAGGAGCAGGGTTGCATAGGGCTCTGTGCTGAATTAAGGAGCCTTCTTAAGATTCTCTCTCCCTCTCCTTCTGCCCTCCCCTCCCTGCTCACATGCTATCTCTCTCTAAACAAACAGACACCAAAATAGACTCATAAAAGACATTGAGGAACTTTAGATGCATATTATTAAAGGAAGTCAGTCTGAAAAACCTACATACTGTATGATTCCAACTATATGACATTCTGGGAAAGGCAAAACTGGAGACAGTAAGAAAAGACCAATGGTTGCCAGGGCTTAGGTGGAATGGGAGGATGAATAAACAGAACACAGAGGATTTTCAGGGCAGTAAAATTATGCTGTATGATACTATAATGATGGATGCATGCCATTGATTTGTCTAAACCCATAGAACGCACAACAATAAGTTTACACCAAGGTAAACTATGGACTTTAGGTCATAATGATCTGTCAGTGTAGATTCATCAGTGGTAACAAAAGTACCACATTGGTGGGGGATATTGATAGTGGGCGAGGTTGTGCATGCGCAGGGACAGGAGAATACAGGAATTCCCTGAACCTAGTGCTCAATTTTGCTGTGAACATGAAACTGCTCCAAAAAAAGAAAGCTCTATAAAGGGGGTGGGGGTGGGCAGAGGGAGGAGAAGTATTCTGATGACACATGATTTAGGTTTGAATCACCTTGGAAAATAAAACTACAAGTCAACAAAATTGATAATTCAGGCTCTCTGACCTGGTCTGAAGCAGTCTATTTTCTTTCCTTCTTTCTTTTTTTAATTTGTCTCTCATAAAATTACCAGAAAAGTGTAATTCCAGGAAAGCATAGAAATTAGTATGTTGCAACCTTAGGAAAGTGTAAAAAGAAATATAGAGAGAATTTTTATTTTTATCTTTTTTTAAAAGATTTTATTGATTTGAGAGAGAGCTCACACACATGAGATGGGGGAAGGGCAGAGAGGGAGAAGTGTGGTCCCTGCCGAGCGGGGAGCCCAATGCAGGGCTCAATCACAGGACCCCCAGATCATGACCTGAGCTGGAGGTAGACACTTAACCTTAGCTCACCGAGCCACTCAGGCACCCCTTACAGGTAATTTTTAAAAATGAATTGGGCTGGCTGACTTAGTCAGTAAAGCATGTGACTCTTAATCTCAGGATCATGAGTTCGAGCTCTGCATGGGGTATAGAGATTACTTAAATAATTTTAAAAAGTAATAAAAAATTTAAAATCTTTTAAAAAGTAATAAAAGAAATGAACTCATGGTGTTGCTGTTTAGAAAAAAAATATATATATATATATAAATTTGATTATCACTGCTGTTTAAAGCATTTGAAATATTCTAAAAAATTCTTTACAGGGTTGTCTGGGTGGTTCAGTGGTTAAGTGTGTCTGCCTTCAGTCCAGGGCGTGATCCTGGAGTCCGGGATTGAGTCCCACGTCGGGCTCCCTGCATGGAGCCTGCTTCTCCCTCTACCTATGTCTCTGCCTCTCTCTCTCTCTCTCTCTTTGTCTCTTATGAATAAATAAATAAAATCTTTAAAAAAATAAAAATAGATAATTCTTTACATTATATTAAATTTATAATTAAATTTTATTTTTAATTTTTAAAAAAAATTTCATTTATTTGACAGAGAGAGAGAACACAAGCAAGGGAAGTGGCAGGCAGAAGGAGAGAGAGAAGTAGACTCTCTGCTGAGCAGAGAGCCCAATGTGGGGCTCAATCCCAGGACACTGGGATCCTGACCCAACCTGAAGGCAGACCCTTAACTCACTGAGTCACCCAGGTGCCCCTATAATGAAATTTTAAATCATTGAAGAGAATCAATGTTTAAATGCTTAAGGAAAAATACTTTTCTAGTTTTGATTATTAGTTGTGTATGCTTAGAGCATTAATTACATTACAGAGTGGAGAGTGTTCCTCTCTATGTTTAAAAGCCCATGAGACTTCAAGAATCCCCTAAATAAGTACATATAAAAAGCCTAAAAATGCAGATACTCCTGGAACAACATAATCAAGTTTAAGAAATGTATTTTAAAGGAATAATTAAAATATGAGTGAAGGTAAAGCTATAGGATATTAATCATAGGGTTATTAAGTGTAACAAAAGTGGAAACAAATGTTCAAAAATGAGGCATTTGATGTGGATAAACATCCAGAAGTTTGCAGCTCATCCTACTAGGGAGGCTGTGAAAAATTAGTTGCTGCTCACAAAATGGTGCAGCCCCTATGCAGGGTGACTTGGCAGTGTCTTCCCAAACTACAAAGGCATTTTGACTCAGCAGTCCCACTTCTAGGAATTTATCTTTGCAACACACCTGTAATTGTAGGAAATGACATATGTATAAGTTTATTCTTTGTCCCTCCGCCTGTAATAGAAAAAAGGTGAGAAATAACCTGCCATAGAGGATACTGGTTAAAGAAACTATAGTTCATTCATACAATTTTATGCTTTGTGGCTGTAGGAGACAATGACGATGCTCTTGCAGTTCTGATAATGGAGAGGTTCTAGAAATATATTAAGTAAGAAAAAAATTGCAGAGCAGTGTAAACAGTATGTTCCCTTTTGTGTAAGAAAGCAGGGGAAATAAGAATGTATATTTGCATTTGCTTTTATTTGCATAAGAAAACACTAGAAGACACAAGAAACTAATAAAAGGAGTTACTTATAAAGAAAGGGAGGTAGGATAGGAATGAGACTTAGTGCTTACCTTTTCTATACTGTTTTGATTTTCAATTGCATGAATGTATTTCCTATTCAAAAAACTAAATTAAAAATAGAAGAATTGCTAACTAAATTATGATGTTTGTATGACAGCATACTAGATAATGATTAAAAATGATGTTGTGTTTAAATACGTAGAGAGGGATCCCTGGGTGGCGCAGTGGTTTGGCGCCTGCCTTTGGCCCAGGGTGCAATCCTGGAGACCCGGGATCGAATCCCACGTCTGGCTCCTGGTGCATGGAGCCTGCTTCTCCCTCTGCCCGTGTCTCTGCCTCTCTCTCTCTGTGTGACTATCATAAATAAATAAATAAAAATAAAAAAAATACATAGAGAAATATTCAATTCTTACCTATTCACACAATAGGTAAGAAAAGCAGGTTGTAAGAAAGTAATATATGATCCTACAATCTGAGGAATTATATTTCCTTCTTTAGGATCACTTCCTAAAAGAATAACTCAGTAAAGTGTCCCTTCTTAAGTCTATTTGTTGAAGCCCTAACCCCTAGTACCTCAGAATGTGACTGTATGTGGAGACAGAGTCTTCAAAGGGAAAACTAAGTTAAAATGCAGTTATTAGAGTGGGTCCTAATCCAAGATGACTGATGTCCTCATAAAAAAACAACATCTGGACACAGATAGGTACAAAAGGAAGCCTATGTGAAGAAACAGAGAAGATGACTACCCATAAGCCAAGGAGAGGGGCCTCAGAAGAAAAAAATCCTGCCTACATACACCTTGACCTTGGACACCTAATTTCCAGAATGATGAGAAAGTAAATTTCTGTTGTTTAAGGTACCTAGTCTGTGGTACTTTGTACATAGGTACAGCAGCCCTAGCAAACTAATACACTATGATCCATATTCTCAAAATTTTCAGGAGCTTATACTCAGTGGTGATGTATGACAATGATGTTTCATGCCTTCTACTAGCTAATTAGGTAGGTCAAAATATGATATCATGCCCTAATTTGCATTTCTTATTTTCTTTGCATTAAAAAAGTCATAACACTTTTCTTCTGAATTTGTTTTTTTTTTTAATTTTTTTTTATTTATTTATGATAGTCACACAGAGAGAGAGAGAGAGAGAGAGGCAGAGACATAGGCAGAGGGAGAAGCAGGCTCCATGCACCAGGAGCCCAACGTGGGATTCGATCCTGGGTCTCCAGGATCGCGCCCTGGGCCAAAGGCAGGCGCCAAACCACTGCGCCACCCAGGGATCCCTTCTTCTGAATTTGAATGTCATGCCACTGCCATGACCTGTGAACCAACTGATTATTCTTAGATGAATGAAGCTGTGCTGGAGCGTGGTGACCAAGGTGCGTGTGTATATTGCCCCTCCCAGAAAGAGGAATAAGGTTATGGTGCCACCTACACCTTCATGGTCAATATTGTTTGCTTTACATGTAACAGTCCTGGCTGGGCTGCTCCACTCCAACCCTCCTCCCGTCACCTGCCAGGCCTCATTAATCTGTTCTCCGGCTTTAACACCAGATCTCCCAGAGACCCCACCTAGGCGAGTATGTGGGACAGGCAGATATTTCAACCCCAGAAATAATCAGAAAAATCTCCATAATAAGCCCATCTAGTGGGCTAAGTGCCACACCTGTACAAAAACAAAGCAAAGCAAAGACAAACGAACAAAAACTCAGTGTGAAAGCTCAGAGATGGTTTGGAGTTGAAGTTTTTTTCCCATTATATTGCAACATCCTTATTTTGGAACCATCTAGTGACTAAATAAGACTGCTTTACATGGAAGACCTTGCTGGCTAATTAAGTTGGGGCAAGGTTAATTTATTGGCAGTGCCATGAAATGTAAAGAGGGAAGCTAGGAAGTGCTAACAGGAAATAGTTTTTCTGACTTACCAGCAGGAGAAAGGAAGCTGCGTTTGAACCTGAATGCATCCCAGAAGCTGTTGAGTAACTTCACCCAGCAGATGTATACAGCTGGGTCCACCCTGGAGAACAGTTGTGACCAACCCGCACCAAAGGCCCTTCTAAAGACAAGTCTATCTCATAAGATCTTTGTGGCAACCTCCTTCGGGCACATGAAAACCATACTTCTGGTTGATTTCTCTACTTCCTGCCCCATGTTAGATTCTTAGAAACCAAAAAGTGCTCTGAAGACAGTTGTTCAACATTTCAGAGAATTCCAATCTTACACAATTGCCAGTGCCTACAACACAGTAACGTACTGCCACAGAACCTTTTATGCAACAAAAATTTAACGTATTGTTTTGTTACTTACCTGGCTCACTTTCTGTAACAGATTTGGTTGTAGGAAGCCTTTTGGGTTTTCACCACAAATGATTTCAAACCGTTTGTCATGGTAAATTCACTTCCTCTTCCTTTTTTTGCATAGTTCAACTCACTTAAGATGCCACAGTGTGGTTACCCCATATTTTAACACATCAGAAACATAACATATAAATATACTCTGTTGATGTGCACACCGAAGTTTAATTTTTCAGTACTGTTTTCTTATGTGGGAGACAAAGGCAAGAGAAAAATTAAATTTCCTTACTACTTACAGCCCATTGGCAAGTCCTTGAAACAGGCAGAGTAACCTTCCTCTGGGAGCTCAGCTGCCTCAGTGTTGACACTTTGCTAAGGGCAAAGAGCAATCTTAGCCCGACCCCCTCGGATCCTGTGAGTCTGCTTCAAACATATAGAAATTCCTCTGGAAACTTCCTTTATCTCACCTCGCCAAGATAATGTTAGCAATCACCCTCCAAACTTAGAGCCCACCAATATACATCTGAAGGGTCTCATGACTTGAGTTTTTCCTAAACAGTAATCAATAACCTTTACCCAACAAAAACTAGCCCTCTCTGGAAACCTTGTTCCCAAAATACCTTGGAGGCTTGTGCTGTCCCTAACCCCTTCCCAACTTGAAAGTATATAATCAGCTACCCCTCACACCCCCAGTGCAGCTCTTTCCACCCATGGGTCTTGCCCCTGTGCTTTAATAAAACCACCTTCTTGCACTGCAGATGTCTCAAGAATTTTTTCTTGGCTGTCGGCTCCGAACCCCAACATTTCTACATCAGTTTCCACTGACCACTCTTAGTCCAGTATTCTACATCACGAATATATGTGGTGATACAGGAGTTAAATGATGCTCCGTTCCCCTCTCCTTCTCAGTTTAAAGCCTGTCTAACAAGCCCTGCCAGTTTGGAACTCCAGGAATTGATCAGCATCTGCACAAGTTCAGCCTGGCCAGAGGTTGTGGTTTATCACACAAACACATTTCTGGTCCCCTCCCTGCAAACTCCACTCCTTCCAATGCTACCTTCTTGCCACTTGGACCTAACATCGCCAAATTTCCTGAGATCTCTTGGGTTGATATTATCTTCAAATCTTGTAATAAGTCCTGACGTTTGATTTTATCGTGTCTTTCTTGCCTGAGTAAGTTAATATGTTCCCTCAAGCGAATAAGAGACATCCTATTAGGCTTCCTTTATCAACATCAGTGTGGTCTAAGGGAGAAGGACTCGGAACCAGGAGATAGAAGATTTCAATTCCAGCACCAGCTCTTTTTATAACTGGTTATGTGACCTTGGAAAAGCAATTTAAGTCCTCTGTTCTTCTAGCATGTAGTTTCCCAACTGTAATAAATATTATAAATCCATTCTGTCCTCATCACTTTTATCATCAAAGAACATTTATCAAATTCCTACTTGATGATGGCACCTTGCAGGGTGAGGCAGGTAGTCAAGGTCCCTGTTAGTCAGGGGTCTGAGGCAGAGCATTCGAGCTTCATATGAGGCTTTGTTCAGATGAGCCTCTTATCAGCATTTGTTCACAAAGTTTTACTGCTTTTGGAGGAATAAGAAAAACAAACAGTAAAAATCTTTTTTTAAAAATAGCCAGATTTATTTAATATTTTTTAAAAATCCATCCTTTATCTTAAGATTATACCTAATATAATTTTTAAGATTTTATTTATTTATTCATGAGAGACACAGAGAGAGAGGCAGAGACACAGGCAGAGAGAGAAGCAGGCTCTCCGGGGGAAGCCTGATGTGGGACTCAATCCCAGAACCCGGGGATCACGACCTAAGCCAAAGGTAGATACTCAACCACTGAGCCACCCAGGTGCCTCTATACGTAATATTTTATTTTGATATTTTAAAAAAAAATCACTGCTTTTATGAAGTTGTGGTCAGAGTAGATGCTATTTTCTTTTAAGTAGGCTTCATGCCCAGTGTGGAGCCCAATGTGGGGCTTGAGCTCATAACCTTGACACCAAGAAGAGTGGGATGCTTAACCCACTGAGCTACGGAGGTGCCCAAGTAGATGCTACTTTCTAAAATTATACTCACCAAAATAAGAGATTTTTGCTTATAAAAAATGTTTTTCTCCAAAAACTTTGCTAATAGTTGAATTCCAAGTCCAACCTCTGGACTAGGCCATATCTCCTTGAGAAAGGGTTTGCATCCTGTCTCTAGAAGCCAATATCTTCTTCTAGACTCTGTGGTGTGGTTTTAGAACATTCTAAGCTGGTGGTCTCTGGGCAGTTGGAGGCCTAGTGTCCAGTGGTGTGGATAAGTCCTTTAATCCTTTTACATCTCAGCCTCCTCATCTGTAAAATAGTCAAGAGAGGTGTTGGGAATGGGAAAATTTTCTTCCTCCCCTCTTAGTTCTTTTGGCTGGTTGAATAATTAAGATGACATAAAACAGGTTAACAGGAGTAAAACAAAATTAATTACATACTTACCAAGACTCCACATCAATATGAGAGATTTCAGACAGGCCAAATAAGGTATATAAGTTATCTTGAATGAAGGAGAAGTGGGTATGGGTCTGGGACTTCAAAAGGAAGGAAGACAAATCACAGGAAGATGGAAAAGAGTAAATGTTTGCTAAACAAAAGTTTACTGGAATATATATATCATCCTAAAATGAACCACATGCCAAAAAGACATATTTGGGTGGTAAATTTTGCTTCCTTATAGTGTTTTTATCCTAATGAGTGACAAAGACTTTCTTCTTGACCTAACTCTACTCTGGCTCCTCTAAACTCGCAAGGTCCTGACCTTGGGCACTGTCCTTGAGCCATTAGTCTGGGTTTAGCAAGAACCTTGTTGGGTCAGTTTAGCAGAAAATCCCCCATCCCTGATATCTGATCAAATTCTTCATTCTCTTCCCTGAATATCTTATCACTTTGGCCTGCCTTCAGCAAGAATCCTGTTCAGTCAGTCAAGCAAGAATCCCATAAGCCTTGATGTTTTATCTTAGTAATTTTCCATACCCTGATCTCTACTCTGCTTTTGGCTATAGGTCTCCACTTGGCCTTGTATTCAGAGCCAGATTTTTCCTTCCCTGCTATAAACCCCATTGTAGTAGTCTTCTTGAGTAAAATCTTCCTTTTAACAAGTGTCATGAATAACTTTTTAAAAGACTTATTTATTTGTTTGAGAGAGAGAGAGAGAGAGAGAGAGAGAGTGTGTGTGTGTGTGTGTACAGCCGGAAGGGGCAGAGGGAGAGGGAGTCTTAAGCAGATTCCATGCTGAGTGTGGAGCCCGGCTTGGGGCTCTATCTCAGGACTCTGAGATCACTACTTGAGCTGAAACCAAGAGTTGGCCACTTCACTACACCATCCAGGTGCCCCAATAATTCTTTTTTTAACATGCATACACAAAGGAGCCTGGATGGTAGTTGCAGTATACGTCTTCACCCCTTTCACTCTCCCTTGGTAAGGCACATCTGAATGCCAGGTGAGTTAAATTAATGCTGCTTTTACAATGGTTCTCAAACTGAAGTGACCTCAGAATACCCTCCAGCACTCGTGGATGACAGGTTTCCAGGTCCCATCTAGAGCCTCTGATTCAGTAGGTCTGGGATATGCTGCTACTGGTGGTCCTGGAACCACACATTAAGAACTATGGTAGGAGAAGAACTTTGAATCCACTAGAATATTGTAATCAACCAATCAATCATTCACAAACTGTACTCATTTGTAATAAATTACTACATTTTGGTTCAACCGCTGAGTTTGCAACCAACCTCTCAAGGGTCTTCCAACTATAAAATTCTATGATTTTTTTAAAAAAAGATTTTATTTATTTATTTGAGAGAGAGACAGAGAGAGCATGAATGAGGGGGTTGGGGAGAGGCAGAGGGAGAAGCAGACAACTCCCTGCCAAGCTAGGAGCCCAATGTTGGGCTCCATCCAAGAGCCCTGGGATCATGACCTGTGCTGAAGGCAGACACTTAACTGACTGAGCCATCCAGGTGCCCCAAAATTCTATGATGTTTAAGTGAAGCAAGACAATGAATTCAACAATTGAAGCCTGGCTCCCACTGCAATCATATCCTCTTTCAATTCTTTCTGGTATCTCCTCCTACCTGAAAACTCTAACACTCAGTGATAAGGACCAGGAATGGCAAACTGTGGCTTAGTTTCCTGTATGAATACAGAACAGAGTATTCTCCTACACGTCCTGTCAGTTGTGATGAGAATCCTTTATTCACCTCAGGTATCTCTCTAAGGAGATCAAATCTACATTCTGACTTTTCTGGGGCTGGAGGGAGGTCATCCAGCCCTAGCAAATGCTGCAATTTGCTTTCAAGAACGTCCAAGACAGGTACCATAGTGATGCATTGCCCTCAGGTCAGTTTAAGTTGAAATTCAAAAGGAAACAAAGAAAATATAAATTTTATATATAGGCTTTCCTAATACTGGTGTATTTTCTTTGGAAACATTTCAGTCAATTGTTCTTCAGAGGCTGATTGTCCAAAAGAAAAAAAGAAATGTTCCCCTGTGGGTTTTGGAAGTCCGTTGGCTTATGGGTCTGCAAGAAGCCAGGAAAGGCAATTTAGCAGCATAGGGAGTGAGAAGTACACTGGGCAGCTGCCCCTCCAACCAGGTGCAGTTTCTCTTAGAAGGAGGCTCTGATAGGGGTGCCTGGGTGGCTCAGTCAGTTAAATGCCTAACTCTTAATCTCCACTCAGATCTTGATCTCAGGGTCACAAGTTCAAGCCCTATGTTGGGTTCCATGCTGGATGTGGAGCTTACTTTAAAAAAAAAAAAAAAAAAAGGAGGCTCTGATGGGTGAATTCACACAGTGGAACGCTTTATTTCCTCAGGTGTTTTTTTTTTTTTTTTTTTTTTTTTTTTTTTTTTACAACATACCCCACCACTACACCTTTCTAATGGGAACTGATTATAAGAATAGTCAATTCTGGTGCCTGGCTGGCTCAGTTGGTAGAGCATGTGACTCTTGATCTTGGGGTTGTAAGTTCAAGCTCCACATTAGGTGTAGAGATCACCTAAAAATAAAATGTTTAAATGGGCACCTGGGTGGCTCAATCAGGTAAGCATCTGACTCTTGGTTTTGGCTCAGGTCATGATCTCAGGGTCGTGGAATTGAACCCCATATAGAGCTCCATGCTCAGTGGGGAGTCTGCTTGAGATTCTCTCTCCTCCCTCTGTCTCTCCCTGCTCTCATGTTCTCTCTCTCTCTCTAAAATGAAATAAATTAGCCTTTAAAAAATTAAGTAAAATCTTTTGAAAAAATAAGAATAGTCAATTCATGGTTACTCATTTTTAATTAAAAAAGCTAACATTAGGCATCTGGGTGTCAGTTAAGCATCTGCCTTCTGCTCAGGTCATGATCCCTACTCAGCAGGGAGTCTGCCTCTCCCTCTGCCCTTCCTCCCTGCTCCCGATCTCTCTCGCTCACTCTCTCTCTCAAATAAATAAATAAAATCTTTAAAAAAAAAATTAAAAAGCCAACATGTATCGAGGTCCTCCACATGGTGGACACTATTATAAGAACTTTCCTCACATTAATTTATTTAACCCTTATAATAGTCCCATCAGTACTATTATCTCCATTTCCCAGACAAAGAAACTACGGTACAAAGAATTAAATAATTTGCCCAAGGTTAGTAACAGGTAAAGATAGAATTATAATCAACTCTGGTCTCAGAGTTGTATTCTATGTTGCCTTTTTTTTTTTTTTTTAACTGAGAACAACATTTAGATTAATTGAATTCATAATTCAAATGTTTTATCGAACCACTTGACAATCAGAATGTGTTATGGGTTGAATTGTATTCCCCCCACAAAAGATATGTTGAAATCTTAACCCCCAGTTTTACAGAATGTGAACTTCTTTAGAAATAGGGTCATTGCGGATGTAATTAGTTATACTGAAATAAAGGAGGTCCTTAATCCAAGATAACAAGTGTCCTTACAAGAAGGCCATGTGAAGACAGAGACCACAGAGAGAATACCAAATGACTACAAAGGTAGATATTAGGGTTAGGCAGCTGCAAGACAAGGAATGCCAAAGACTGCCAGCAAACCATTAGAAGCTACGAAGAGGCAAGAAAGGATTCTCCTACAGAATTCAGAGGGAATTTGGCTTTGCCCCAACATCTTAATTTTAGACATCTAACTTCCAGAACTATGGGGACGATAAACTTTTATTATTTTAAGCCACCCGGTTCATGGTTACCTCGTTCTGACAGCCCTGGGAAACTAATGCAGAACAGATAACATTTTTTCTCCATTTTCTTCACACACATTCCCCCACACCCCGCCCCAACTTTCAACAGGAATGCCTTGGAATAGCAGATCCACTTGGTAGGACAAAAGGCAAAAATCTGACTTGTTCATTCATTCAGACAGCCCTGTCTGGCATGATTCCCAGAATGCTGTAGTTGCTTAATAAATGTTTGTTCATTGGATGGATTCTTCCAACATTTACTAAAGGACCATTTTTTGTCATGATTATCTAGAAATGGCACAAGTCCTGAAAACCAAGAAGAGGCAGTCACAATCCTCCTTTCAAATCTACAGATGACTTGATAAGAATTATCTACCAGAATGTCTTCCAACTATCCCTAACATAAGTAAAAATGACTGTTAAGATTTAATTTCTGTGCCCTCTGGTTCCATTGATCTGTGTATTTTTGCATAGTGGTTCACCTCTTTTCCATTTTCTTGCCCTCCTCTGGTGGAGGTGCTAATGAATGGAGAAAAGTATGAAAAGCAGACGGCAGGAGGGAGAAGTACAACCCCAAATCTGATCATGAGGGCTTGGATAATTGAGAGGACACCATTGTCAAACTGTAGAAAAAGCCCTCTGAACACATTTTAGACACATTAGTATATAATGAAGGCTTATAAAGATACTTTTAAAATGGTTTGCCCAAAGACAAAGCATGAAATGATTTTTTTCTGAAAGTAAATTAAAGATACTGAATGAAAAGAGCAGAAGAAAAATATATATAATATAGTCTCATTTTTATAAAACAATGACAAAAGTATTTGTGTGTATAAAACTGTTTATGTATATACTGGGGTATAGTTGTTTCTAGGCACTGTCAATGAATAAAGCTGGGGTTTTGGGTATTAGTTTTAAAAAATAAAGCATTCTAATTTATAAATGTATAAGATATTCACCCACTCACTCATACTCCCCTTCCCCAGTAGTACTTCTGTGAGTACTAACAGATTTCCATTGGTTGAGCACCACATACTAGAGCCCCAAGGAAATAAGTTGCATACTAATCTATGGAAAATGTTGGAACATGGAGTGAAAATAAGAAATACACTTTCATTATTATAGGCCATTGAAATTTGAGGTCCTTTGTTGCAACCATGGAATCTAATCTAACCTGACTGTTACAGTAATTATGCACAAGGAACTGGGCTAGGTACAAATAGTCATTTTATTTTATTTTTGATTTTTTAATTTTTAAAAATTTTTAAAGATTTTATTTGTTTATTTGAGAGAGAGAGAGATAGCAAGAGAGAGCACTAGCAGTGGGGAGAGGGAGCAGCAGGTTCCCTGCTGAGTAGGGAGGCTGATGCAGGACTTGATCCCAGGACCCTGGGATCATGACCTGAGCTGAAGGCAGATACTTAACCAACTGAGCCACGTAGGCACCCCTATTTTTATTTATTTATTTATTTATTTATTTATTTATTTATTTATTTATAGTGCACACATGAGTAGGGGGAAGGGGCAGAGGAAGAGAAGAGAGAGAATTTTTTAAAAAGATTTTACTTATTTACTTGAGAGAGAGTAAGAGCACGGAGGGAGAGAGAGAAGCAGACTCCCTGCTGAGCAAAGAGTCCTACATGCCGCTCAATTCCAGAACCCTGAGATCATGGCCTGAGCCAAAGGCAGACACTTAATTGACTGAGCCACCTAGGAGCCCCAAGAGAGAGCATTTTAAGTAGGCTCCACAACTAGTACAGAGCCTGACCCGGGGCTCAATCTCACAACCCTGAAATCATGACCTGAACCAAAATAAAAAGTCAGACATTTAACCAACTGAACCCCAAATAGTGATTTTAATAGAAGTAGCAAGAAGTATTAGGAAATTAAAATCTTGTTTGCTTTCACATAAATCGGTAAGACATCAATCTACAAAACAGAAGACCTACGAGAAATTAAAAACTGGTCAAATTTTCCTAAAGGCATCTGGTACTCAATTCTGATATAATAAGGGCCAGTCTCTCTGTAACAGAGGTTAAAACCCCAAGAGAAATGGAGTAGCAAGGGTATGTTTTCCATATAAAAATCACTTTGCTAGAATATGAGGACTCCATGTCACTGTACAGATTTATGAAGAAAACAGAATTCTTAATAGAGCCTCAGGCATCTGCTCCTATCATGGAGGGAAAGCACTCCCAGAAGCAAGTAGACAACATTTGCCTAGAACCTGCTATTATTACACTCTGTGCATATGGTAGCTAAAAACTCATTAGTTCTATAATTCTGGCTGAAGTTGGCAAGCCACCTCCAGAAATATTTCATACAAGCAAAGTGACAGATGGCAATTTCCTTTGTTATAGGAGGAGCTGGTTAGGGTAGTGGTCACACGAAAGTCATCTAGAGAAGAGTGAAGCTACTCTTATGTAAAGTAATTACAGCAACCTGTGATAAGTCAATCGTCATAAAACTGGCCTCATTTTTGTCATCCAAGAATGTATTATTGGTCAAACTTACATAATTTCTTTCAAATAGGATTAAAATATATTTCAGTGGACATTGTGAGGTAGATATATAATTATTTTGTAGCAGCAAAAAAAAAGAGGGTAGCCATTTTGTTCTAATTTCCCTACAAAGCTGCAATTCCTTCTGTAAGGGCGGTTTGTTTTCTTCTCCAACATACCATCCCCATCCTCCTTCTTTTAGTAAAAATGCCGCAATGAAACTTTGAGGCTCCTGAACCCTCCATGTGCTTCAGGTAGAGCTGACCCTCACTCACATCCCCCTGGGCTAAGTGATGAATATATAACTCAAACCAGTCAAAATACAGTATCTCCTGACCTCTTGATTTATTCAGAGATGGCCATGTGACCCAGAGTGAGCCAATGAGAGCCTTAGTCCAACTCTGTGCTGGAACTGTTCAGGAAAAGATATTCCCGCATTTCCTCGGTGGCCCAGTCAAGCGACGGACTCGTGGTTCCAGCTCATGTCATGACCTCATGGGTCCTGAGATTGAGCCCCATGGGGCTCTGCACTCAGTGGGGAGTCTGCTTGAGATTTTCTCTCTCTCCTTTTTCCTCTCCTCCCCCTACTCTCTTTCTCTCAAATAAATCTTTAAAAAGAAAAAAAAAATCAAAGAAAAGAAAAGAAAGAGATATTCTCTTTCCAATGGACAGAATGAATACAAGCCTAAATTGTTTTTGGAATCTTTGCTACCACTTCAAGAGAGTCTGTCAGACAATGCAGACATATAGAGGAAAGCAAAATCAAGAGATTTCTGGCTTCATTTTTGTATATATGGGTCCAAATAATCTTGAAGCTATCATACTCTACACTTCTTCATTTATATGAGTCAGTAAATTTCCTCTTTTGCTTTAAGCCAGTTGGGTTTTTGTTTTTTGTTTTTTTTCCTTTTGCTACCATGAGAGTTCTGACTAAGGGACTCACTATCATAGGACAAACAGCCAGAAAAAATAATATAGTCTTCCTTGGTCTTATCTCTATGACCCACTGAACCAGAAACACAAAACAAATAAATCAAACTTCAAATAAAATTTCTTACCAATAAAGTACATTTTCCCAAAGAATCTCAAAGCGTTTACAAACCTTAGAGAATAAGTCCCTGGAGTTGCACAAGGCATCTTGGAAGGATAGTTAGTAAAGTTAAGAATAACACTGACCTTCTCCTGAGAATAATCTATGTGACAAAAAACTGTACAAGGCATTTTATAGCTTTACCTTATTTAATAGTCACAACTACTCTATTAAATTGGTATTATTATGCCCATTTAACAGATAGGGGAATTGAGGTCAGAGAAGTTCATTTTCCTCAGGTAATACAGGTTGTTAGTGATCTCTCCTACATTTACTTCATGTCTTTCTGCCCCAGAATCTGTATTCTTCTAAGCAACATGGCATGTCTCTTTTTTTATATCCATATTGCCCTTTTTGTCAATATCTCCCTACTTATCCCTTCTGATTGGCCCTCCTCCTCCTGAGGTCCTAGCTGTATGGACCAGAAATAGACACCTGACCTGGGCAAGGGAATTGTATCCACTCACTTGAGAATTTAAATATGAGAGACAGAAGGAAGTTCCACTCAGTGGTAGATTCTTGAGCTGAATGGCATACATGTTACTTCTAAGACACACTTTTTTAGCTTAGGGAACAATATGGTCTTAAATCTTTCACTTTTCCAATAATTTACTCAAATTCTCATATGTTCTTTCCAAGACTTTCCAAGTCTTTCAGGGGCTTTCTTGGTACAAAAGGATCCACCCTGTCAAATCTCAAGAACACAGAACTTGAAATCTGATTAGGTCACTTCTAGTAATAGTCTTGTCCCTGATCACAGCATCACACTTCAGGGTTGGTCTTGTGCAGGCTGATGGATGCTTGCCTGTCTTCATTAGCCCAGAGTCTCATTCTTGGCCTCCAAGGTCAGAGTTTTGTTGACTTGCATTCACATATTCAACACAATGCTGGAGAGCTGGGTCTCACAGGGAAACCAACCATTGGAATTTTGTGTTTTGTTCAAGTCAACAACTTAAGTTCACTCTTCTCTCTCAGTGCCAGCCTTTTGTGAAACTGTGATGTCCTATTCTACCAGAGGAGAGAACCTCTTGGTTGACACTGATGGGCTACTGGACTTTAATTCTAAGGAAAAATGGATGGGTGGGGGTCTCTTCTTTTTCCCAGGAAGTCCCTTCCTCAAGAGTAAAGGGTGCTAATAGCCCTGATATTTGCATAACTAAGGTGGGGGGCAGCATTCAAAGGATTCATTTTACAATAATGAAACTCTGCACCTGGATCAGTTACTATCTCTACCTAAGAACACGGACACCTCTAAAACATTTTCTAAAACTGTATCTTACCAGGCCTCCTGTGCCATCTTGGCTCAGAGGCATGATAAGTTAGCTAGCTGAGAGAGAGAGAGAGAGAGAGAGGCTTTCTGACTCAGCATGAAACTCCCTGTTCTACTGGGTGCAAGGCCTTGCTGCTCTTTATTTAGGTTCCACACAGGTTAGTGAAGTGCCACCTCTGTTTAGTAGTTCATGTTGCAGGTCAGGTTTATGTTCCAGGAAAATGCAACTCAACAGTACTAAAGGCTAATAAAGGGAGATTGTTTTTATAATAATTAATGGGAAAAATTAATATACATTTCTAGAAGCTCACTAACTCTTTATCCATTAATTGCCATAAAACACACTAGCATTTCATCACTTTACATGAATAATAAAGAAATACTAAAAGACTTTGTGTAATCATTCTTGAAAGTGTTGGTGTTGGGCTTGATGCAAGAATTTTTTAGTCATTCTATGGAGAACACCAAAATCAAGGACAATGAAAACTTTTTGGTCAAACAGCTGGAATTAGGCAAAAGAGAAATGGAGTAGAGGACTGACTTTATTCTCCACTATCAAGTTTGTATGTCTATCTGGAGCCAAAGGCAGCTGGGTGGGAGACATGCAAGAGTATTTTCTCATAGGTTGGATGGGCCTCTCCTTCCCATCTATATTGCATTGACACACACTTTTAAATTATGAGTTATTTGAACTATATAGAAAAATACAGTGGTTGGTGCCCCAAGCTCAGGACCTTTAGGGAGGACAGATGTGTGGAACCTGCAAAGATCCCAGTGAAATATCCTGACCGGGTTCTGGTGGTTGTGGAAAAAGTCTCAGGCTCTTAGATCGTTGACATTGACAAATAGAAGTGGCTCAGTTCATGTGGATTTTTAAACGTGATTTATTATTTTATTATACACTTTATAAAAAGTCCAAACACACACATACCCTCCCATTATGGTCAGGAAGGGGGCTCACATCTTTAATGTAAACTGGCCACCTTCTAACGTAGGCCATATGTTTGTTTTTCAATCCCAAGATACTTCTCATCCCAACTCCAAAAAAAAAAAAAAAAGGAGCTGTAAAGGGTATATAAAGACAAATGAGGTGGTTTTCTTGCTCTTGTTACAGTACAATCACTTAAGATGACTAACAAACCAGAAGTATAAGAAGGAAGGGGGGAAAAATCACCTTAATTAAGGAATGGAA